>NC_025999.2:97288252-97398871 GCF_000442705.2 Elaeis guineensis | reverse complement strand
TGTTTTAGGATAGTATGATAAGATGCCTTGCATGCTTATGGGAAGAGTTTTCTATGAGTATGCGGCGGTTGCCATGACCCTCGATTCAAAATCTCGGGTCGGGGGCGTGACAATTATAGTGGTATCAGAGCATAAGTTGATGAATTATGAAACATAGAATCAGATATAGAATGGGTGTAAGTGGATAGACACTAGGGACATTATAGTGTAGATCTTTGATGATTGTAGTGGGAGAAATATTTAAAATTTTGATTAAATATTGAGATTATGTATAAAAGATCGCAAGAGATTATGACATATGGAGTTTGAAATATGATGGATAATCTATAGATCATGATATGATTAGTTAGATCTTGATCAAAAGTAATCATAAAAGGATTGACATAAAATTTTATTGTGCATTATGGTTATTCAAGTGAATCGTAAGTTCAAATTCGATGTGAGAATAATACTATGATATTACTTCTAGTTGAGAAGTTGACTATTATTGATAAGATAAAGATTTGATAATAAAATGTTGTTCCAGGATGGACTAAGAAAAATCTTTTATGATGCTTGATTGGAATATTTATCGAAATTGAATTTGGTATGTGGATTATATATAAAGTGGCATATTATGATGAATACATATTTGAGGATATTGCAAAGAAACCTATGTCTTATTGATGAAATTGATTTTGAGATTATAGGATATTCATCATACTGGAAGCTTTAATCATCATCCTTAGATCTAAATAATGGATCTTATTATGTCTCTTGGAGACTACATGATGTGTATGAAATTTTAATTTAAAACTTCGTATCTAAGTTGATCAAGAGATTTTCTGATATTATTGTTGAGGTTGTTAATGAAAAATTGATATCTTCAGATTAAGATAAAGATCTAATTTATATTTATTTCAGATTAAGGGATCCATGTAAATTTACAACTTAGAAATTTGGGATTTAGGAATTGATATGGAGTTCCTTTGCTTTTGTTAATGAGGTCCCTAATTGAATCTACTATTAAATAGAGATTTGATTTTTTTGAAGCTTGTATGATTGTTATGAAAGGATATTTAATAGATATTGAAGATTCTGATGATAGAAATTTTAGAAAAAAAAATAATGATTTAAAATCCATATATATTCTGATTATGTCCAAATTTGATGGAGCATCGAAGGATTTTCTCATTGATTTGACTTATAAAGATTTTTGGTTTGAAAATTATCGAATTGAATTGATATGAGAATTGAGATTTGATTCATATTGATTATAGTAAATCTATATGATGGTTTAAATATGATATTGGACTCAAGGGTTAATCAAGATTATTATACATCAGTAAAGGTATGAATGAGAATCGAAAGTTAATCTTTGATTTCAATTGAATTTGAAATTTTCGGATAAAGAAATAATTTGATCCAACTTTTTTCGGTGAACCTAAGAAATTTTGATTGTTAGATCAGAGTGCGCAGCGGAAGCATGGTAATCAAGATTATTTTGAGTAAGTCAGGAATGATGACTTTTTGAGTTAAAGAATTATGATAGATGATATGGTTTGATACGAGAAATTTATTGATATTAGAAAGAATAATATTAAAAAAAAAATAAGACAATAATAATTTGATAATGAATCGATTAATTAAGAGTTGTTAATGTTTAAATAAAGAAAATTTATATACTTACTTAGAATAGAGACATTGATTTTGATTATAAGAAAAATATAGTTTTGATTTAGATCAATTTTTGAGTTACTGATTTTTATTATGGAATGGCTTAATGATAAAATTTACTTCAAGAATTAGAATATTTAAGAGTTTGAGGGTTTGAGTAAGAAAATTTCGATGACTAGAAATAGTGATATTGATTCAATCAACAATGGTGATATTGATCTTTATAAAATGACTTAATGATGAAGTTGCATCAAGAAATAAAATATCAAAAGTTCGAGAATGAGATTGAAATCTTCAACTTTTGAAAGTACGAATAAGAGAAAATATTTTAAAATTTTGATTGATTGAGATGTCATCATATGATTCATAGAAGTATATTTTCCTATCTTATGATGGGTTAAAATTAAGGGTGGTTAATATTTTGAAATAAATAAATAAATGAATGAATGATGATGAATGAAGCTCTTATGCAAGAATAGAGACATTGACCTTTTTCTATTCACAAGAGATAGATTTGATTTTAATTTGAGTCATGAGATATTGAATATTAATTTTTACAGAAAATAAGATCATAATTTCGAAATCTCGAAACATTGAAAATCTTTGAGACGTGGATCTTGATAAATAAGAAAATGAATGTTTCGTTTCAGATAGATATTTGATGTACCAACTTTTTCTTATGAAATAATTTAAGAATGAATTTATATCAAGAATTAGAATATTTGTGGATGAGATTCAAGTAAGAAACTATGAAGACTCAAGCAAGAAAAATTTTGAGGACGAAATTTCTTTTAGAGGGGAAGAATGTGATAACCCAGCCAGCCCAAACGAAAAAAAAAAAAAAACAGAAAACAGAGGAGAAGAACTCCCGAAGGGAGTCTTCTTCCTCCGTTCACCGGCTCCTAATCGGAGTCGGAAACAAGTTCCCTCCGGCCCTATTTAAGGAGGAGATCCCTTCTCTCTCCTTTCCACCGAAAATCCTAAGCTCAAACGGCGGCAATTGCCGGAAAAAATCCCACGGAGACCCGTCCTTGTGCCATCCAATTTCTCGTCGGAAAAGCCTTGCCGGCGTCGGAGGTAAGCTTCCTCCCCTTCCTCTCTCCTCCCCCTTCCTTCCCGTGCCGATGTGCACGCTCGCCGGCGACCGGAGTCGCCGGATTTTGTTGCGGAAGAATCTTTTTTTTGCCGTTTTTCTATTGCCGGTGGTCACCGTCGACCATCGGTTTGGCTGCCCCTTGCCGTCGGAACGTCTCCTCTCCTGCCGATGGTCGTCCCACGCCGGCTGCGTCGCCGGCCGGCCACCCAATGAGGGGACCTCAAGGTCCCCTGTTTCAGCCCAAAACAAGTCCACGGGAAGAAGAAAAGAAAAAGAAGAAGAAGAAGGAAAAGAAAAAGAAAAGAAAAAGAAGAAAAGAAAAGAAAAAGGAAAAGGAAAAAAAAAAGAAAAAGAAAGAAGAAAAATAAAATAATAATAATAATATAATAATAATAAATAGGATTTTCTCTCCTCTCTCTTCCATGAAGAAAAAGAAAAAAAAAGAAGAAAAACAAAAGAAAAAAAGAAAAGAAAAGAAAAGAAAAAATATTAAATTAATTAATAAATAATGATATAAATAATAAAATATGAGAAAGAGAGTTTCTCTCTCTTTCCTCTCTCTCTTCAGCCTGAACTAGTATTTTCTCTCTCTAGAATTGGACTTTCTCTCTCTACTTTCTCTCTCTAGAATTCTCTCTCTAGATTATTTCTCTCTCCTAATATTTTTAGAATTTTGAGAAGAATGATGATGAATTTAAATGATCCTCATGATGAATTTTTGATCCGTGATCGTCGGACGGTACGCCGACATCCACTTTGATCAGGTCAGATATTTTTAGATTTTATTTCTCATAATTTTATTGAATTGTCCACATGATAATTTCAGCATGATTTGATCCGATCGATCAGAATTTGTTGAATCATATTGTCTGAAGAATCCAAGATGGATTTTCTCTCTCTAGAATTTTCTCTCTCTAGAATTTTCTCTCTCTAAAATATTCTCTCTCTTGATTGATTCTCTCTCTAAAAAAGTTAGTGAATGAAGAAATTTCTTTTAATAAGTCTGATCTGATTCTAATGAAGAACCCTGATCCATGGTTGTCAGACAGCGTACTGGCACCCACCTTGATCAGACCATGAATCTTTAGATTTGATCATCCATGATCCTGATCTAGTCATGACTTGATTTGATCATGTTGATTTCACCAATCAAGATATTGGATCAATCGTAATGTTGGATTGTGTCACCTGATCAATTCGAATTGTACCTCATGAATTCTCTCCTCTGATTGTCTCTCTCTACTTGATTTTATGAAATCGATGAAGAAATCTCGGTCCTATCACTTCGAATCCGATTTGATCTGATAGTCAAACTTTGGATCGTTTAGGTCCTAATTAGATTTTGATTAGATGAAATTAGATGATCGGACCCAATCTAAACCGTTGAAATATGGTATTCGTATTCTTTCTAATTATTGAAATTGATTCTGTATAGGATTGTGGATATTTGATCATGGGATATCGCGATATGATCTACGAATAGAATTTTTGAAAGAAAATTTATAGAATTATGTGGATTTATTGGAATGCGTTCAAGGTAAGTAATGTTTCACTTTTTTTAGATTTATCGGCAAATTATAATGTATTCTTCTGACATGATTTGTGAAACGATGTATGAATTGGATGAATGGTATTTTGTTATGAAAATATCTTATTTGAAGTGTTATGATGAAGCATGATTGAACATATTGATTTCATGATGCATTATATTGATTGATTTCGATACTACATGATTATATGTTTTATTATCGAAATTAGAATATGAAACATGATTTATGAAGAATTATGATATAAGAAACAATAAAAATTGACAACCTGACTATGTAAAGGACCCTGCCAATGGGGGCATATACGTTGGCAATTGATTGTCCTGAGGATTTATGTCGCCAGCGAGACCAGCGACATGTCGCCAGAGAGACCAGTGACAAACCGCCAGAGAGACCAGCGGTTCCAAAGGACATGGCTGCCAGATGATTCGCAGCCTACCGCAAGCAGATACGCGGTATTATGACCCTGCCACAGGAAAAATGTGGTCATAGCTCATGGTTGACGAAAAGAAATTGAAGAACAAAAGAAATTAAAATCTTGAAAGAAACTTGAAATTTCGAAAAAGAAATGAATTTGGCATGAATTATATTGCATAAATGAAATTGATTTCGAATTGATGAACTCTATATGCTTATTTTCTATAAATAATTATTTACTTATATGCCTGATGAAATCTGTTGAGAAGTGATCGTTGCTTACTGGGCTGTCTAGCTCATTACCTCTTATTTTACTGTTTTTACAGATGTTGAGGAATTAAGATGATACAAGATATGAATAGAAGAGTGATCAGAAGCAGAATCTTCGTACTTTTATTTTAGGTTGAAAGGCTTATTGAATTTGATGCAAAGCCTTTGAATTGTTGTTGAATTTATTGAGATATTAAAGAAAAAAAAAATTTAGGTCATTATATTTTAGATTTTAATTGTTGACTAATTATTCCGCTGTTGTTTTAGGATAGTATGATAAGATGCCTTGCATGCTTATGAGAAGAGTTTTCTATGAGTATGCGGCGGTTGCCATGACCCTCGATTCAAAATCTCGGATCGGAGGCGTGACAATATATATATATATATATATATATATATATATATATATATATATATATATATATATATATATATATCCTTCATTTTACCAAGTTTTGGTATTGCTGTCCCCCCTTGCTAGATTTTTCTTTGCCATTAACAACACATCACTCTAATACCCTTGCATCAACATCATTGTAATACCCTTGCATCAATATCCTTGTATTTTTTAATTTTTACTTTATATTGCAAATAAGCTATATTTTGCACAATTTTTTTCCAAAAATGTTACTAAAATATTTCATAATTATTTCATGCTAGAGACAAAAATTTATTGACACTGGCCATCCTAATTTTCATAATTCTGATGCATCTACCATCTATTTCCACTTTTTTATTCATGTGACACATCTACTTTTGACCACGATTATTGTTGTTCTTTCTTCTTTTCCAGTTTGAATCACATGATTTTCCTCTCATCTTCCCCTTGGTATTTGTTTTCAGAGTCCATGTTCAATGTCGCCTTAATTCATTTTGGTTTCTCCCATTCTTTCGCTAAACAAAGCTAATACCAAACCACAGCTGAATTACAACCTTCTTTTACTATCCCAAAAAAAATTATTAATACATCTTAGAATACTATATACCACAAATATCCATGTATCATCAAAGACTTCTTGGCCGTTACTATAATGTTATGGATTATTTTTTTGAGAAATGTTATAAAATTTTCTACACTACTAAATATGATGAACAAGCTTATATATCAAATTGAATTTCAATTTTTTCAAGTTAAGAGTGGCTAATCCCCATCCATTGTTCTATATCCATCTACCTCACCTGAACCATCCATCTACCTCACCTAGACCGGCTCGGGCCTCAAATTTATCAAGCCAAACTAGTGGAATAATAGCTCTATTGATCAAGAATCAGAATGGGGGCCAAGGTTAATGAGGACCGATCTAAGTCTACTCGGCGAAATAACAATGATGGAGCACGCACTTCCTATATAAATCAGTTGAGCCATGAGATAATATCTCTCAATTACCTCAAAAATTCTTTGACTATCCATTCCAAAGAAGATAACATACTATCAAGGGTCTAGTCTAGCTTTGGGTCCGGTCAGTGATCAACATTGCTTCAATATTGTCAAATGAAAACTTTCTACACTATAAGCTACATATGAATTATCTTTTGATTAATTATATCAACACAACCTTTGTGCCAACGGAAAAAGAGGATACACAAAACAAGAACTTAATGAGACGCAATAAAACAGGCATGATAATAAGAAGTAAATACAACACTTATACCACAAGCATCACTCACACTCATACCACAACACTTGTACGACAAGCATCACTCACACTCATATCACAAGCATCACCATCACCATCTTTATTACATTATATTCTAGTTTGTGCGGACCACACAAAACAAGCCAAACCGGGACATTCAAAAGCGGTTTAGGAACGCCCAAAACCGCTTCAGCAAACCGCCTCCTTTCGCTCTCTTCTTCTTGATCTCCTTCTCCTCGTCGTCATCGTCGGAATCAGAGTCCGAATCCGAGTCCGAATCCCTCTCTTTCTTCTTCTTGTGGTCTCTCTTCTTCTTCTTCTTCCTTTTGTGCTCCTCTTCCTCCTCCTCCTTCGGCTTCACCTCCACCGGAATCCACTCCTTCGCCTCCTCCGCGTGGACCTCCGTGAGATCCTGCGCTAGCGCCTCCGCTAACTTCCCGGATACGTCGTCGGATTCCGGCGTCGTCCTCGTCGGGATCCATTGCATCTCGCCGCGAAGACGCCTGGGGAACCCGATCCTGCCGCTGCGGTGCGGGGTCTCGCGCGGGGGAAATTGGCGGTCGATCGGGCGGAGGAAGTGATGGTCGATGGGGCGGCGGAGGGAGAGATCGACGACATGGTGGAACCCTCGACGGTGGGGATGGATTCATCGGATGATGATGGTTTCTCAGCGGGACGATGGCTTTCCGATCGGTGTCCTCCGGTGGGTCCTGCACGGTGACCGCGGTGGAGGAGAAGTCGTCGAGGGCGAAGCGGGCTTGGGAGAGGAGGAAGAGGGAGGAGATAACGGAGAAGATGACGGTGATCCTGGCCAGCCCCATGGCCTCGGACGGACAGAAAGGACTGTTGACTTTGTTGGGGGTGGGGTGGGGGGAGGCACTTATGGGCAGGGCATGGCGGTTCAATCCCGGTAGCGACAAGGAGCTTTGGATCCGCAGCGCGTACATTTGGCACGCATCTTGATGGATTTTTTTTTTTTTTTTTAAGAAAAAAATAAGGAGGAACAAGTCGCTTTCCCCTCGCATGAAAGATATTATATATTAAGGAGTGGTGCAGAGAATAAGATAAGGTGTTAAAAATATAAAAGATTTGTCAAGCAAGCATCTTGATGTGGATTGAAGGGCCGGTGATACATCATAGGCTCCTATGTCATATCCGAATCCTTTTTGATGTATATTTTGTATCATGTATTGTCTAATCCTAGATAGCCTTCATACCGTCCATCTTATTATTCATCTGAAAGATCAAGATTATCATTTATTTTGAAAATTCACCTACTTTAGATGTCAAGAACAATACATGTTTAAGATAAACTGCAGCTATCTATCTCCAGAATAGATGATATCATGGTAATATAGTCATGTCTAACACTCTAGATTGCAAAATACGCATCATAAAAAAATTTAGTCTGAGATGTATTCCTAACAAAAAGCAGGATTACGTATTAGAATATTTCGATATCACACTTAGATCAAAATGATTTACTCTCCATAAATATCCTACGCACTGCATAAGATCCATGTGAACATTTCCATAACACGGTACATCAAAAGATGCAATTGATAAACTGCATCTGAGTTCAAGCCCCAACTCAAGAGAATCAAAACTTTATTCAAATTGCTATTTAATCAAGCCCGCACCACATAGTGCTGATGTTGACGTGCAATATCAGGTCCTTCTGATGAAGGTTCTACTTAAAAAGTCCACAGGCGCATCTAGATTATTCTAATCTTATTTTTATTTCCCTGACGACCAAAGTTGTAGACAGATTTTTAGTATTAAAAAGGAAGTTATGACAGATTAATGGTCAATTATGGATCATGAATACTCTTTGCATCCCTTGGAAATACGTTTATAAATTGCTTTAATTCCTGAACATAAAAGACTATTGTTTATACACATAATTGAAGGGTTCAACCAACTCGCACCTAGACGGCATTTTCTTAAGGAAAAAGATGGAACACTTCTGCTCATATGGATCTCATTTGCTGGTCTAATAGGGAATTCTGCCTCAACAAATACGAAAAAAATCTCCATTGCTTAATTAATTATCCATTTCAAGTCAATTCAAATAAAAAAATTGAGTCCTAAGACCAGACCTTAGTTATGATATACCTTTGGGATCTTTGTATCTAGTTTTTTTTTAAAAAAAAATAGACATGTGGAGTCATCAACATGTGCCCGTTCTTTGAGCCGAGGATGGTGGCTTCATGCGGTTAACTCAAAAATCTATAATTGTATGTAACAACCAAATACTGCTCATTCTCTTTATATAAACTATGCTCATAAATCACCCATTTTGATTATTGTCCACTGGTTTTATGTGACTGGAGAATTGGTACTGTATAAGAGATAGATAGGTGCTGCCAGTCAGAACCTCTAACCTAACTTCGACAAAGAAAAAGTCAATGGAATAGTTAGTTCATTTATCAAGGAATCATGAGAAATATCCCCGGATGTATGTATGTATGTATGTATGTATGCATGCATGCATGTATGTATGTGAATGAATGTATGTATGTGCATGCATGTATGATGGATATGTGCATGCATGGATGGATGCATGCATATCTATATATTATATTATGAGATATAAGATAAGATTATTTGTCCCTTGATTGGCTAACATTGTCTCCGAGCCCTCACGTCAACCTCCGCACAAAAACTGGTGCCTGTATGAGCAAGCCCAATTTCCAGGACCGCTCGTCTCCCTTCCTCACAGAAAACGGTAAATCCAGCCCAAATGGCTGTCTTTCCACAGACACGGGCAAATCATGGGCTTGGTAGGCCCAGTTACTTGCCCAACACTTAGGCCCAGTTATTTGCCCACTCACTTGCCGACAAAGACGAATCAGAGTAATCCTCTGTGACGGTGCATAGTCGTACTTTCCAATACGAATTAAAATGATAAAAATATTTTTTTATTTTAAAAAATATGATATTCTGTAATTTATTATAATATTTAATGATCTGTTACGATATTTTATAGATGTATTATAATTTTATGAAAATAAAAATTTTTAAATAAAAAAAATATTTTTATCATTAAAAATTTTAAATCAGAAGATAGATCTGCAAATATTTAATAAATATTGAGAAGTGAGGGTTACATGGTCTAATGAGATGGCGTGGTGCACTCCACGCCAGTTTTATTGCACCGCACGCGGTGTATAGAGTATTTCTCAGGCGGACGATAACCGCCATGCTTGCCATTTCAGCCCCTAAAACCCTCACGCCCAACCCGGCGCTAAAACCCTTTTCTTCTCCGCGTGGGGGTTTCGCATGCTACCCGACGCTAAAACCCTCATCTTCTCCCCTTGGGGTTCCCCCCATGCTGATAGCATGCGGGAGAAGAACTCTTCCAGGTCTTGCAACTAGCCTTCCTTCTTCGAGGATCCGAAACCTGTCCCTACCATTCCCCGCCGCTCCCCTCAGCCCCTTGCCGTCCGCCACCGAAGACGGGATTAAATCTTTCTTGAAATCCGGAATGATCGCCGACGCCGTCTCCCTCCTAGCCGGAGCCCCCGAAACGAGCTCGAAACCGCCATCAGTTCTCTGCTTCAACCTCGTACTATCTTCTCTGACTCGAGCTCGTAGATTCGAGTCCACAGTCTCCCTCTACCACTCCATGCGCCGCTCCGGCGTGCCCCCGGACCTCGTCACCCTTAACATCCTTATCAACTGCTACTGTCAGTGGGGCCATTTGGATCTTGCGCGCCAGGTGTTCGACGAAATAAGGTTCTGGTCTTACTTACCGAATGCCATCTCTTGTAATACTCTGATCAAGGGCTATTGCAGAAAAGGTAGGATCTTTGATGCGTTTGATGTTCTCCGTGGGATGAGGGAGAACGGGCCGAGCCCTGACAGCAGAACCTACTCGATTTTGATTGATTTTGTTTGCAGTAATTCGAATTCGGAATTGGGCATGCGTTTGATTTCTGAAATGCTGAGAATTGGATTGGTTCCAAGTGAGATTGCTTACAATTGTGTCTTGGCTGGGCTTTGTAGTGGAGGGAAGATGAAGTTGGCGATGATGCTTTATGCTAGAATTGTCAAAATGGGAGTTAAGGGAAATGTGATAACATATACTGGTTTCATAAATGGATTGTGTCAGGAGAGGAGGCTAGTCGAAGCAAAGTTGCTTTTTGATGAAATGCTGGAGAAGGGCTTCTCCCCAAATGTCATAACTTACACTGCTCTGATTCATGGACTATGTGCAGTTGGTCAGCTGGAAGAGGCCATGGGAATGATCCAAGAGATGGTCGGTCGTGGTTGCAGTCCGAATGTAGTTACGTATACAGGAGTCATTGGTGGACTTTGTAAAGAGGGGATGGTAGAAGAGGCGTTGAGGCTTTTAGATGTGATGATCCAACAAGGGGTAGACCCTAATGAATTTACATACTGTACTCTACTAAATGGGTTATGTAAAAGAGGGCAAATTGAGGAAGCAAGCAGGTTCTTTCACCAAATAGAAGAGAGAGGATTCAGGGATAATGTTGTTGCTTATAATATTTTGATCTGTGCATTTTGCAAAATGGGTAACATGGAGGAAGCCAGGAATCTTCTCCAGGAGATTAAAAGGAAAGGGATCCAGCCTGATGTGATCACATATAACACCTTGATAGATGGGTACTGTAAGATTGGGAAAATTGAGGCTGCACATGATTTGTTAAGTGACATGGAAAGGCAGGGTTTAACGCCAAATGTGGTGAGTTATAATACTTTAATGGCTGGTTTTTGCAAGGTGGGTGATCTCGAGCGTGCTGCAAATTTGGTGGAAGTGATGGCTGGTAAAGGAGTGGGGCTTGATGTTGTAAGTTATAGTACACTTTCAGATGGAATGTGTAAGGTTGGCAGATACCAAGATATGGAGAATTTGCTGCATGATATGGCAGAGAAGGAGATAGAACCTGATGTTATGATGTATTCACGTATACTTAATGCGTACTGTAAAAATATGCGCTTACAGGAAGCCAAAAGTATTATTAGAAGGATGACAGAAAAGGGGCATCAGACAAATATAGTAATCTATAATTCTATTCTGCAGGGCTTTTGCATCAAAGGTGATATCAAGGAAGCAATTAAGGTGCTTAATGAAATAATTTTGAATGGCATTGCTCCATCTACTGTAATGGTTTCTCTGTTTTTAGAGTATGTTTGTAGGTTCGGCCAGCTGGACAAGTTATTAGACTTGTTGCCGGTCATGCCTGACAAGGATGGTGATGGATGCTGTGATGAGTCTGCGAGTGTTTTACAGTTCAAATTCTTGCGGCAACTATGAGTTTGGAACAGGACCGCCAGATGCTATGAGCACTCCCACTTATGTAATCTCCTTTGTCAGAAGTAATAGAGTAAGGTCAGAGTTAATATGTTGAGAATCTGATTTCTGCGGCATCCTCTAGCCGCTTCACGGTTTGCAAGATGAAAGGCCATATTATCTCAAGAAGCAATTATGTTCTCGAAGCATTATTTGCATGCCTCTTACCATCCTCCAACTAACTTGGGTAAAGTGAACCATTTCCCTAGCTGAGAAATGAGGAGATGCTACATCTGCTGATCGTCCAATTAAAAAGATACAGCCGTTTTACTTGGTAAGAGCGCCCGCCTTACCATGAGTTCAAAGTGCATTGCATGTTGGTAGTTAGTTTTAATTCAACCAAAAAAGTGTGCCAGAAGTTTTTGTACAGTTCGTAACTGTCTTTTTGGGTGTTTTGACAGGTCTTTCTTAGGATTGTGAAAGAGAAATCTCAAAGATGTTAACATTCATTTTTTATGACTTCTATTGACGTGCATTTGTTGGCTGTACGATTTTCAAGATGGCAACAATTTCATATGCACATGGCATAAATTCTATACTGGTTATCTGGCTGTTACAATTTTTTCCTTATATGTGAAAGGACTCCTATTTTGACTGAAAACAATGTGGCTTTTCCCTTCCTATTGAGACTTAATAGCACAATGAAGAGAATTAAGGGTTAAAGAAAAGAACTCAAAAGACTTGGATTTCCATGCGACCCTCTGTATATAAAGATGCCTAAATTGGGTTTCTTGGACACTGTTTCTATCCTAAACAGGATCCCAAGCAATCCTAATTTAGCCCAAAAGATCAACTGGATTTAGAATAACAATGCATAAGCTACTCTTAACACTATGAAGAAAAACATTAAGGAAAACTTGGCAAACCAAAGAACTTATTCAATTTAAAGGAAAAAGAAAGGGAAAAAGCATCTTTTGTTAAAACAACGAGCTTTCTTACACATTTTTCTTCTTTGTCTGCTATGACTATGGTTGAAGATGGCCCAAATCCTGCAAACAACAAGTTTTGGGTTGGAAGTTAACACCATGATTCAAACTGATATAAGAAGAATATACCACTTGGTACTCTCCAGATTCTGGAGATTTTCTTCAATTGCTTCATGGGTGGCCTTCAAAATTGATTTCACCGACCCAATCAAACAAGCCGATATTAAGCTTTGTTCAGTGAATCCGTGTTCACTGTTTGACATAAATTGTATCAGCTCTTCCTGAACCTGTGAAATTTTGTATGAATGTTATAGACTAGATCTGTTTGTTATTTATTCTCTTCCTATTAACACAAAAACACATGAATATATGTATGCATGTACTTATGCATGCATATATGTATGTATGCGTGTATATGTAGGTAGGTAGGTATATAGGTATGTATGTATACACAGATGTGTGTGTGTGTGTGTGTGTGTGTAGGTACTTGTGTATGTATGTATGTCTATTCATATATGTGTTTGTGTATGTGTATACATGTATATATGTATGTATATGTGTATCTGTGTTATGTGTTTATATATGTATATATATGTGTGTGTATGTCCGCCTCTCTGTATATATGTAGGTAAGTTGGTAGGTAGGTATGTGTACGTATGTGTACATACGTGTGTATGTATTTCTGTGTATACATATGTGTACGTGTGTGTGTGTGTATGTGTATGTCTGTTTGTGTGCATGTATGTGTTTGCATGTAAGTATATGTGTTGATGTATGTATGTCTTATGTATTTGTATGTATGTGTGTATTATGCTAGTTTTTTGTAAGGTTTTAGAGTTTAAACTATCCACTTAAGAATTTTCATGAAGGCTGAAAGGTTGAACTATAACAGGCTCATCCATAGGAGCTGAGAAGGGGTACGGCAAAAACTGAAGAGGCAAGTTTTCTTTTACCGTATGATCCTGGTGTGACCGAGGGTAATGGCTAAAAATTTCAGCGTTTCGTTTGAAATCTCCAAGATCATGGTATCTTTTATCCAAAGGTAGCAGTTGGATTTCCATACTGTTCTTGGCAAGGGGCATACGTGAGTGGGAGGTTGTGGAAGTTGATATTTCCATGCAAGTCATATGAGAAACCTTTACAAAATTTTTCTTCTTCTATCATGGATAGGTTCGCAAGTAGAGGTTTCTTGTTATGTCTTTTCAAATTGCTTCATTCTTGATAGCTGGTATAAAAAAACTTCATAGTGGCTTATGTTCCTGTGTTTATCTCCCGTTCTTCAATGATTTCTGGAAACTTAGTAAAGGAAATCAAATGTTAGATTTTGGCATGCCATGACTTACAATATCTTCACCGCAAATCTGGTACACATACTCCCTTGATGCTTGCTAGGCTGAGCAATCACTTGTGTAGAGTAGGTTTTTTTTTTTTTGTTAAGACTCTTCTTATTCGAGTTGGTAGTAGAAGCATCCAATGAGGCCAAGCAATTTTTCAAACTGAACATAGACACTAATTGTTTCAACTGGAGTCTGATATTTCTTGAGAAATATGGTCAGAATGCCACCCTCAGGTTCAAACTTGGATTGGAGTATGGTTGTTCCAGTGATTCTCATAAATTTTTATTCATTATTATTTCTATAGAAATGCTACATATTGCATTCATTTTTTATGATCTTGCATTTGTTGTTCTAATATGTCATCATATTGGTATTCAATCTGTTCAAGTTAATGAGCTAGATGATTGAAGTGGATTTTCTGTGACAGTTCCTCATTAGATTACGAAATTGAAACTGTCATGCTTTAGAATTTCTGTTTCCTCATCTTTCATGTCAGATGATCATTTTGGTCATGCTTGACAGGTATGGGAATTGTGACAACACCTAACAAGAGATGTCTCTCAAGGGTGTAATTTTTGAGGAATTTTTGGCATTCTATGCAAGAATATTGAATCTATAACCATGAACATTCTTATTTTTGTTGGGTACGGTTCAAGACTTGCCTACTTTGGGTCAAGATTCATAGCGGGTTTGGTTGCTCTTCTGGTATGCTGCTTCATGTTGAAATGAATTGTTCCATACTATCAGAGATTGCAACAGGCCTAGCGAATACCGCTACCATCCTCTACCACCTCCACCACTGCCATGACCTGCTCCTTGTCCCCTTGGGTAAGAGGGGGTCAGCTATGAAGTGCAACCCTATAAGAATTCTCCAGAAAGGAATGAGCAACGTATTATAGCTGGCTGTCAGCCCAAATCATCCACCAGAATCATGTAAACATTTTTATCTATCTTTTGTTGCAAATTAGTATTTCATTATACGTATTGGATACCGAAAGCTAGTATGCATAGGCTTAAAAATCTATCACTAAAAGGCCGTGAGCCATTTTTTGTAATGCCCAAGACAAAAAAAACATTATTGTGCTTGTACGATGATTGTTTGTTCAGTCACATCTCAAGGAATATTTTTGAGCTCAATTGGATATATACTAAAGCCTAAACTTATTGCAATATTTTCCATGTCTATTGTCTTGATGAAACTTAGTACTATGTTATCTGATTTTTCTTTTTAAGGTTATAAATGAGGTTCATTTGCTGACCTCAGTGCATTTCTTTAGTTTGCTGTTGCTGCTAGTGTCATCATAAATACCTTCACCACTTCACTTCAGGAGCTGTCGCGGATGTTCCATTGCGGGTGGGGGGAGGGACAATGTAAAGTGTAGACTTATGCATTGCATTCTAAAGTTCATACTCACTGATGTCATAAAAGGCTGTTCTCCATTCTGCAATTATAGCTCCACTTATTCTGATCATGTATCAAACCTATTTTCATAGATGTGGCAATTACTTGATAGTTAAAATTGGCAGGATCATACTATTTCTCCAATCAAACATATGTCAATTGTGGCCATTTCTGTATTTTTGAATTCTTTTCTTTAATCCTTTTTTTTAATGAGGTAGTCCAAGGGGCTTCTCTGAAGAATTTTCCCATTAGATCTAGCTTCCATGGTTCCTTTGAACTTTAGATCCTCCTTGGACCTTGAGAAAAATATTGTATTGCTTTTGAGCACCTCCTAGAGCAAAGAAGTCTCGTCATGAGACTCCGACTTGAGTTTCCCATCAATCTTTTCTGTGCCTTGAATACCTGCTAGCTACCTAAGCTGTAGAGCTATGACCTAAGTTTCCCATCAGTCTTTTATATATTTTGAGCGTTCTCCAGCTACGGTTTTCTTGGTCGTTTTCCCTGGCCATCAGCTGGCTGTTGAGAGAGTAAAAAATTCTGGCTGTTGAGAGAGTATTTTGAGTCTAGGTTATGTATATGCTCATTCTCATTTGTGAACTAATTCAATGAGAACAGGTACTTGTACCAAGAAAAGGGCACCAGAGATCCTGACGATTAGAGGCTTTGCCTATCAAAATTACATGATCCACAGCGTTGTCACGAGTTTCCACCTGAAAGCAAGAAACTCTGAAGTCTGAACCTAGGTCTGTTCTGAATGCAGTGGGAACTCCTCTGGACCACTCTTGCATGTTAACATGCTACTGTTACTCGAGGTGAGAACATGGCATTGGAATTAATTGCGCAAAAGAAATGCATATCCCCCTCCCCAAGAATGCACAGGAGTTGTCTGCATTCATACCCAATTCTTGCATAAGAGTTTTCAACTTTCTGTAAACAGACTGCCAATGTTTTTATCCAGCTACATGGAAGAGAGCCCAGATTTTAACCAACTAGGCTCCCTGCTTCCGGTGATTGTGGTTGGCCTTCATGGCATTGCGCAAAGTGGAAATTCTTTTCTTTCTAGCCTGGCCTTCCTGATGGACATTGTTGCACTTCGGTACCCAAATCAAATCTGAACTTAGCTAGCATCCCTTGTGTAACTCTCTTTGAATTTGTGCCATAAAGATGACTATGATTCCTTTATACAAATATGGTTCTTATTTCTCCTGCATCTATACTTTTCCGCAAGTTTTCATTCTCTGTGGTTAATGAGGTTAAACTGAAGCAAGGTTTTCGTTCTTTTCGGCTTCTGGTGTTTATGAGTTACATCAGTTTTGTTTAGTTATCTTGCACTAGTTTATAGTACTTATGTCAAGGTTGAAAGCTAGCAGTGAAACTTTAATTTGAGCAACGCAGATGGGATCATGCTTGTTGACAATAGGTAGCATGAGCAATAGCATTCTTGTTAATCATCCAATTTAAACTTCAAAATAGAAACTTCGCCATGCTCATTCTGGTGCTGGGATCATATGAGGAGAAAGGAGACTTGAATGCAAGGAAAAATACCGTATCTCGAAGTTCTTAATGGAGAATGTATGTTACAACACTAAATCATCTTATGTGCTTTGTGACCGATAGGATGCTAAGACTAGCTTTATCCACACGTTCTTATAATGACCTGGATGCATTGCATATATATACGTGCAAACTGGTCCACATTTGTAAGCCGAACGCCAAAAGAACACTGTTTAATTTTTGAGGCATGCGGGATCATGCCTCCTGTAAAGGGGAAAGCTCGATGACGTGGATAAATTGAAGTGGGAACAAAGGAGTGCTTCTCATTCTCATCACCATCCATTCTGGTTGATACATGGTTGACATCCTTGTCTCCAGATTGGTACATCAATCTTGGGGTCGGGGATTGAACTGGCTTCCATGTTAGAGATAGTATTCACTACACCAAAAGTCATTGTGGGCTCACATCAAACAGGCATCATTTTGTTTGGTTTTTCCCATCGCATTTGTCTCGCAGACCTAACCGATGAATGGCTATGATCAGCTCAACAGCAATTTGCTCTTCTGAGCTTCAAAATTAACGGGCTAGCCTGATTTTTTACTTCACAAATTTAACATAATACAAGCACACCCACATTCTCGTTTTAGTTCTACGGCTAGATAGTTTATTTATGTAATTAGACTGCAGATTCAGGCACCAATAGAATCTCGAGCTTAAAAAAGAAGCAATAACAACAAATCAACTTAAGCATTCAGAGTCGCCAAACACCAATCGCCTTAAAATGAAGTCAATGAAGACTTTAATAAAGACTCTCCCTAGATCCTACTCTAGGAGGTTTGACAGTTCCCAAACCTTGACTTTGCCCATGGCTGCCAGACCCAAAAGTCGCACTACCAGACATAGATATTATAAGTTTCTCACTGCAACACCCAGCCAACTTCCAGGACGATTATTATTATAATACATGACCATATTATGTTACCTCCTTCTAAACATGTTAACATTGAGTACCCACATCTTACATCTCATGGATCAAGCAAGTTCTTGGTTCTTCTCAACCACCCTCACTTCCTTAGCTGATCTCAGGATAGCTGCCTGATGCATTAATCATAACATTGTCATCAACAACAAACATTTCACCACTAATGACATTAAAACTCGGAATGATGTGCTTTAAACCTAAGAGGGATACCTGCTTTTCAGTTATTTCCACGGCGAAGCCATCAACAATAGCCAAAGAAGATCTCTTCTTGTAAGTGTTTGGTTCTAGCAGCCTTTCTAGCAGCTGGTCGTGCTTGTTACTCAGATAAGCATCGAGCTCCGCCGAACCTTTTGTCAACCTATTGAGGTTTCATCACAAGAAACCCCCACAAAAAAAAAAGGAAGGAAAAAAAAAAAAAAAAAAACACCACAAAATATGAGAGGTTTTATTCATCAGGAATCAAGAAATCCAATCCACATACTGAAAAGAATATTCAAGTGCTGGTTGGATATGACAAACTGGTTCGCTCGCAGGCGCTCATACTCAGGATCAAAGTTCAAGAACACAAAATACACTTCGGCTTCTGGATTCTCCATTTTCGCCAGCAACTCGATCCCCTCCTCCTCTCACTCCTTGATGATCTCCCAATATCCACACACTATAACTGGGTTTTTCCTCTCATTGCCAAGTTACTATTTATACTACGAGGAGAGTGGTGGTGATGGCATGAAAGTCCATAGGTTGCTTGTTTGGTGGTCTTACTTCCTTTCATTATTATTTGTCCAGATTCTCTTGCTAATCAACTCATTGACCCGGTACTAGCTAGTATTAGTTTACATTTCCACCAGTACTTAGCATATCTTATATATATTTACAGGCAGTCAAGGGCATCTTGTGATGATACCATGCTTATGTCTCATTTTCACATAGATGGTTGTTTTAGTGGGTGGTGACTGGTTAGTGCTACAGGTTGTACAGCTTTAAATTAATATGGCCATTCCAGAGAATGCTTTTGTTTTGTGGGGTGCACGGTTAGAAGCTTTGGAGAGAAATTGCATGGAAATGGTCAAGGCTTTCAACAATTACGAAGCTGAGACTGGGATCCAAGTGGGATGACCTTAGAGGTGGAGGGACCGGATCCGGTTAGTTGGAAGGACGCGGCTTGGCATGACGAGGGACACGGCGAGTTGGTCATGGTTTGGGCCCGCTACGGTATTGAGATGCCCACATGTAGCCACCTGGAAGAGAGCCGATAGGTGGGGGACTGCTTCCCTCTTCGGGGTTGCATGCTCACTAATTACTTGGACTGGGTCAGGGTCCGTAGTACAAGGACCACATCCCAACTCCCTCCTCTCTGGCTTGAAAGGTTGTGGGTTTGGGTGGGGCCCCCCTTCTAAGACGTATTCCACAGGCCCTTGGTGGCCGGTAGCTGGCAACTTTGCTTGATTACTTAATCTGTATATGTTACCAGTCTTCGATTTCAATTAGCGTCTTATTTCTTGGGCAGTAATGCCATAAGGGCTTGTTTCTTGCATATGAAAAGAACCCATGCATTAGGACTTAGTGTAATTTATAAGATACATGGAAGGCCGTAAAATATGGAGTTGCCAACTAGCAATGTGTGGGTTCATTAGACTTTTCATGTTATTTTGTTTTACAAAGCAGATGCCGGTGTTTTAAGCGGCCTTGTTCTTGTTGTATTTTTAAGCTTTTATGACAGAAAAAATATATGAAGTGTATCTATCATCATCATTGCCATCATCATTATCATTATAATAATTATTTCTATAATTTTATCATCATCACTATCATCATTACCATAATCATCATCATCATTGATATTGTTAATTAATTAATTATATAATTTGTGCTTGTACTTGATGCGGAATAGCAAGTGATTAGGTCGTCCTACTTTAAGCTAGTTGAAAGGACACGATATTATCCCATTGAAAATCAGATAATTAGTAGATAATCATTTTCTAAAGAAGTTATATGAAAATTATCTGGATCAAACACTCAACAAGTGCCAACGGAAGGTTAGTTACCAAAACTTCCTCCAAATAAAGAAGCAATAACTGCTAGGGTATAGCCTAACATGTCCTCCTCAAAAATTTGTCTTAATTGATCATGAGTTGTTTATCTAATAATAGATTGTAAAATTTTTTGAATAAATAATGGATTGTGAAATTTAATTGCAATTCAATACACTGAAGAGATGTGAAAATAAAAAGACTATCAAACAGATTCCTTCAAATCGCTAGCTTGTTAGGATAGGATATGCTAATCCCTGCATTAAGCTATAGAAGGTACCATAGAAGATAACCATGAGAAATTTTCCCTGCTTTGAAGCACCATAGGTCTGCATTAAACCATAGAAGCTACCATAGGTCTGCAAAGAGCCCTAGCAGAGGGAACCACGGAAGGCATTCATGTTGTGGCCATTTGCTTTCTCACGTAACATCAAGAACCTACTTAATTTGGAGTCTTCAAACTGCATTGAAGCTTAAGCCATCTAGTTGATAGGTCAAGTCAGAGTTCTCTTCAGGTTATGCATCATAATTCTTACTTGAGTTCTAAAGATTTTATGTCTTTGAACAAGGACAATGAAAGATGAAATATAAATTGTCTCCAACGATCGAGTCAAAAGCTAACGACTGCATTATATATGGACCTAAGTCTAGCTGTCCATCAGGTACTATTCAGAGATCAATTCCATTGATTAATTTATGAAGTCTACCAACCCATCCGAGAGGAAATAAAAAATAAAATGCTTGTTATCATAGAACCGCTCTTTTTTCAATGCTCCACAACCTCAGTTTGGTGTGTTTACATAAATTATCCGCCTGACCGCAAGTCCTTCCTTTGGTGACATGTTTTTACCAACCCTTTTTCACTGAGATGGATGGAGTAACCTCAAGGTCCGTAGTCGATCTTTTGAACGAGAAATATTGAAGGTGGCTTCTTAAAATAAGAGTCTTGACGTAGTCCATCCATCGAAGGTGGCTTCTTAAAATAAGAGTCCTGACTCCTTTTTCTGGCCGACCCAGTTCATGTGAGTGTAATGCAGATTTCATTGATAGAAAGATGACGTGTTAAAGAAACTAAGCATTGGCCTCATCCGTCTTTATTCTTAAGAAAGAAAAGTTGCCATTTCTTCCATGCCTGCACCACTGGTAACATTAACATTATGCAACACCAATACGTTTTTTCTCGTTGGTCTCATGCCATGGGCCTGGTGAGAATATCACGGAATGTTTTGTTTACTTTGTCACCTTTGGCCTCGATACATCCGGGATTAGAGATGATCTTATAACATATGATAAACTACTATTCTTTCTCAGTGGCTCACGTCACCAGAATCCAGGCACAAATTTAGCCATGATTGGCTAAGTCATCCAACAACTTAAAAGATGTCTTTCCACCTAAGAAGCCGATAAGCTTTTAGAAGAGAAGTTGATATAAAAATCAGCTCCAAATCTCGTCAGGCTTGATATAAAGTCACCTCCAAAACTTGTCAAGTATGAAAACAAATATGAGAGACTAGCACATGGGTCCATTCAGACCAGGTCGGCAAAATACACGTGCATCCGGTCTCAAGTCAACCAAATCAAACCATGTGCATCATGAGATGCGGGAAAGATCCCATGAATAGGAGATGGAGCAATCATAGCCTCGTTACATTGAACAATGAGTGCTACACGACCTAACGCAGCCAAACCCACCGTCGTCCTTAAGATTGCGAAATATATTAGCTGGAGTACCGCTGCGTCGCATCAAAATCTTTTAAGTGCACTGCTTCACAAGAACTCCATGTCATGCACCATCTTGGAGGGGCGGTGTAAAGTTTGGCATATGGCTACAAAATGTCCAAAGTTGGCATTCGGCAACTCTGATGGATGTATCCATTAGGACATGGGGTCCGAGTTGTGAAAGAATGATGGTTCTTCTTTCATAATATCGATTGTTAGATCATATCTTGTATACATCTCAAAGCACTTCGAATTTTCTCATGCATCCATTTGCATAGATTCTGAAACAATTATTGCGCGACCTGATAATGGATTTGCAAGAAGGAGCGTGAACTCTTCTTTCACATGAAAGATATATTCTTTTGAGACGACTAGCCTGTGCCATCTACAAACAAGGCTATCAATCTAACCAGTTGGCTTCCTATCAAATCATTGTACTTTGTTGCAAGATTTTAAAAAATTGTCTAAAACAGATCAAATCGCATTGTTTGTAAGTAACTGAGGCAAGATTGATCCATTTCTGCTCGACCCAAAGGTGGACCGAGGCAAACTGCACCCTAACTAAGCAAACCACTCATAAGATATATCGGAGCTGCTCACAGTGGACCTATGGGTCAGAAGAATGTAAGAATTTAACTGAAGGAATGATTTTATTATGATCATGATGATGAGATAAGATAAAGCATATTTGATCAGGTGAATGAAATGCTTTGTCCACTCTCCTCCAAGAACTTCAGCGATAGATGCCATTGCACTACTTCTTACTACGAGGAAGGCTATAATTGTCCAAGCCATGCAAGAGCTTCTAATCCCCTCCACAGTGGAATGCGCATGTTGGCCTCGGGTGAATTTTTATTTAAATACAAACGAAAAGAAAAATTGTGCCATTTCAACTTATGTATGTTTTACAGACACTTAGCTCATAATTCATAAAACTAAATCTACTGTCTAAATAATAGAAGATTCTAAGAACCATTCTTGATATTTTTAGCTAATTGATTGTATGAAGTATTCTAGAAAAAACAATTCAAACAAGAAAAAAGTTTTATTGTCGAATTATACATAAACCTATGATTTATAAACAAAAATTCATCATTAATTTCGGGAAGACTATTTCTATCTATTGTTGATGATGATTCCTTTTTCTTCATCATCGTCATTATCATCTATTTTTCCTAAACTCCCATGCTCATTTTCTTTTTGTTTTTCTTGTAATTTAAGCAAAATGGTGGCAAAGCTACCATGCGTTTCATTCAACTAGTGAAACATAAGGACTAAAGAAGTGACCCAAAAGGCCAAGAAAACTCCCGTTCTCATTTAACATGAATGATGCATACATATTTAGTAGCGTTGCATTTTTTATGTTTCTTATATCTTTTCTAATTTTTAGCTATTCAACATTTTCTCGAGTTTTCTAGATTTTTTTTGGAGCATTATTAAACATTTTCTTCGAGTAGAATTGTTCCAAGACGCAGAACATGTAACTCAGCCTTCTCAGTGGAGAAGAGGCCTAGGCCTATATATGATGAGCCGAAACACCATCCAACTGGACGAATCTTTTGCTGGATGTGGTCCATTTATTTGGCCCATGACTTTAAAACCCCAAACGTATTCAGTTATATTCTGCCGCGCAATTATTACGAGGCCAAAGGCTGTCAAATTGCATCCGGTTTCTGTCAAGTCTGGCGTGAATATTAACGCAACAGGGTGGCATTATCAGTTCGCGCGCTTCCCAATCCACGATCGATTAGGGATTTCCTTGCTCGTCGGTTCTTTTCTTCCACAGCCTTCCCCACCCATGGCTTCCAGCCCTGCCTCTAAGCGTCGCCGGAAGGACCAGAGCGAGGAGAAGGCGGCCGAGGAGGCTCCAAGGACGGGCTCGTCGCCTGTTGTGGTCTTCGCCCATGGCGCCGGGGCTCCTTCCACTTCCGAATGGATGGTCAGGTGAGTACCAATTTCGTACGCCCAACCATTCTAAAACAACCCCCCAAAGTTCGCATCTTTGTTTGATTTCTTCGTATTCTTTTAGCTTGGGCAGCTTCAGTTTCGCAAGGAACCTAAAAGAACGTTTCTTTATGAAATTATTAGGGTTTTTGTAAGGGACTTCTCTCTGTGAAAGAGGGTTGTCTTGTATGAATTCCGTATTTCGGACTAATTTGTTTAGGAGTTTGGAGTCGGCTGAAGGCTGGGAAGCTGTGGCATGTGAGAGTGAAAAATTTTCACCTCATTTAGCTGGACTAGGTATCAGGATTTAACCACATTACGCAAATAAATCTGTTCTAGAGGTCGCTAATTGTCGTATTCAGATTAAGCTCGAGGAGTCCGTCCTCCATGACCACCATTAAAAGTATAGATTCTTCTCAGTGTTTCAAAAATGCATCTTTCGGACATGCTTCTCGATCGCACTTCCTTCAAGCTGGAGTGTAAATTTTGTGATGTGCAGATCGTAGGTCATGTATACCGACTATATCTTTGGGTGGATTTGTGAAAATTGATCTTCAAACTGGTCTTCTGGGGGAGCGAGGGTTATTTTGAGTGCTTCCACTTGTCTTGGCGGGAGACAAAGTTGAGATTGCTGCTTTAGTGGTTCTATGAAATGCAAGTTCTCCACTTTAGGGTAAGTTAGTCGAGCCATATAACTAAAAGTGAGCACTTCCAGCTGATCTGCACCTTGTAGGTTCACTTTTAAAGAATTAACCATGGCCTAAGTGACATTTAACCTCCATTGGTAAGATAACTGGATGGGTGTGCAATTTCTTTATCTATTTTTTCAAATCAAGCTTATACCTCAGATGAGATAAACTCTTTGGATGAGGTGTCTCCATGCTTAGCAAGTAGTTCATGGGGAATCCTTTAAGATTTGACATAGGTTCTATGAGATCACCATTGACCATTGTATCATTAAATAGTAATAATTAATATGGCAGTTTCTGTACCAGTCCATCTTACAAAGATCTTTGACTGCTATGCATTTCCAATGCTATAGGTAACTATTTTTCAGCCATAATTGGCTTTCTTCATTTTGCAGACCACTGTGTTCTCTTCTTTGTGTAGAAAGCCATAATATTGAATCATGTGTAACTTCTTTGTAATGCTTTCCATTTACAAGTACATTCTTCAAGTCTACTTGAAGTAGAGTCCATCCTTTATTGGTTGAGACATTGAGTGTAACTACAAGGATTGGAAATGATCTGTCCCAACTTTGAAATATTAAAATCTATGATTACAGGTATCGTGATAGGTACCTTATTGTAAATACTTGGAAGATTTGCCATAATAAGATCTTCAGAAGATTGCATGTTTGAACTTGATTTGTGCACCTGGGATATTGTTACATCTGTAAGCTTTGGTTTTGTCAACATTTCTACATTTTGATCTTCAGAAATAGTGAAATTATCATATCTGAATTTAAGCATAAGTTGGTTTACTTTTCTGCCCAATTGTCATTGATTTAAGTTAATGAATAATGGCTTTCTTTTGTTACAAGGCCTCCTCTCTTGGAGCACTCTTAAATGCAAGCATGATGATTAACGATTATCTATTTGATAAGAAATTCTTTGGTATAGACCTGAATGGGGAATTCTAGAACCACCCTATCTGAACTTATATACTAATTTTATTTGCACACTTGGCTTGGAAGCTACACAGTGCCATTCTAAAATGGAAAAATGTTCTTTACCTTTGCAGATGGAAGGAAATGTTAGATGAAGCATTGGATGCTGTAGAAGTAGTCACATTTGATTATCCATGTGAGTTGAATTATAGCAGAATCATTTGTTGTTCATTGTAAGACCGCATACTTTTTTTTTTTTTTTAAATAATGAGTTTACACTGGTGATTGGTTAGTTTACTTGACTTTCAACTCTCAAAATCATGTTTCTTCTGGATCAATGTTTTTTTCCCTCTTTTTTGGTTTGTGAGGTTTGAAAGGTACTTTAAGCACGCTACTTCATGGGTGAGGAGTGAAATTCATTTCTTAAGTGATTCAAAATCAGTAATAATAACTTCTTTTACAGAAGTTGCCACAGCAAGATAATCAGTTGGTTAACAAATGAGTGCTATGGATTTTCAGAAAACATGTTCTTTAAAATATTTGATGATGCTTTCAATGAAAAAAAAGAGATAGGGACTTGATAGGAAGGCATTATCTCACATATGATTGGCAAATGCCAACATAAGATAGATAGGTAAGGCATTTTAGCTGTTGATGGAACATGGCAAGTTAACCTAACAAATGCTAGACAGATATCTCTGGTGGAAAACGTAAAGCTCCCCCTCGAGCAGAAAAGTTAGTTGATCATCACTTGGGTGTTGTAAAAGATGCTGTCACAAAATATCCTGGGCATCCTCTTATTCTGGTGGGCAAATCAATGGGTTCAAGGTAATATTTGGTCTTAGTAAGCTTGTTTACTGCTCTAAATTTTTTACAGAAACATTCCCTTCTTTTCCATTTGAAAATGTTGTGAAGGTTCATGCTTATTTATGTTTTTGTGCAGAGTCAGCTGTATGGTTGCTGGTGCAGAATGTGTCAACGTTTCAGCAGTTATATGCTTGGGTTACCCCCTTAAGGTTTGCATGTTTTTTTCTCCAATTAATTTCACAGTGCTACTTATATCATGTAGGTTTTTAATTCAAACTCACTATTTTCATCAAATAATAGTCCCCTTATACTTTTGAATTTAACCCCCAGAAAATAACTATTTATGGTCCAGGAAATGGATGGATGAGAAATCCTTATCTCAGAAGTTACAAGATCTTTTAAATTTTTGAACATTTAAATCTATGAGTCTTACATCTTTAGCATAGTTTCTCATAATAATTTAAGATGCTGTTATTTATGGTCTGACATTATGGAACAAATAAAAAGCATTTCAGAAGTTGAAGATGTGGCTGATGTTGCTCTATCATTCCTTTTTTTCCCCCTCAAAAAATAAGTTAAGGATTTGATTCCCAAATACGCAGCATACTTGTCTGACCATTCAATTCTAAGATTTTTGGTCAAGCATGAAGATTGTTATTGCATTCATTCGATAGTGCATGGTAGGGTATGATGGGGCTTTGCTTTTCACTTAGAATCTGGATGAGTAATCACCAAAACTGTCAGATAACATGAGCTATATATATCTTTGAGATGTTAATGAACCCCTGCTCACACCTTGAAAAGCCACTTTCTACTGGTTACTCCTTTGTAAACATACATTATGCGAACCAAAGTAGTACATCTGATACAGATGCCTTTATCATGTGCGCACGCATGCAGATGCATTCATATCCACACTCACACCTCTTCTTGTGGACCAACATTGGTAATAATGACGAGAAAAAATGCTTTCATCTAGGATATGTCATACTCCATATGTTTTAGGCAATGTATAGACATGCATGTGAATCACATCTATGCATTTCTTATCACTAGAATCTTCTATGTAGTGACTTTAGAGATTCTGCCTGCTATAACTACATCAAGCTGATTTTTAAGGATCAATGCTTTATTTTCTGCATTTGACTTGATCTCCCAGTTACTCTTCTCCTTAAACTTGGCTTGTATTGGTTGGTTGGCAGGTTGCAATGAATGCTGCCAATTACTTCACCCTACATTTATTTTGTTTTTTCTTAAAATGATTTCTTTGATAAGTAATTCTGATTAAAAGTAATGTGCATTGATAATATTGTTCTTATTTACTCATTCAATTTACTAGATGAGCCTTGCGCGTTTGTCTTCCCACAAAAAATCTAATATACATCTACACCAGAAGCACTTCTGAAATGCTTATAGCTTTCATTGTTGCATTACAATTTAGGGCATGAATGGGGCAATACGTGATGAGACTTTGTTGCAGTTGAGGACTCCAACGTTTTTTGTACAGGTAATAATACATATACTGATGAACCCCTCCAATTAGAATCTATAGTCCTCACCTCCTTATGGAGAACTTATTCTACTTTGTTATTAAATTTTTAAGTGGATTACTCTTGCAGGGTAGTAAAGATGGCTTGTGTCCCCTGGATAAGCTTGCAACCACCTGTAAGAAGATGAAATGCATCAATGAGTTACATGTGATTGATGGTGGTGATCACTCTTTCAAGATTGGGAAAAAGTACCAAGAGTCCGCTGGATTGAGCCAGGGAGAAGCTGAAAGAAGAGCTGTCAAGGCAATTTCAGAGTTTGTCACAAAATGCATCTAATAAAGGTGATTAATGTTGCATCTATAAAATTATAGGTTAGTAAATCAAATACACGGTGTCTTGTCTGTTTCCTTATATAGGCATCGTAAAACTTCTTGTAAGTTTTGATATCAGGAACAACCAAAGTATGGCCTATATTTGTTGAAAATGTTGTTAAACTGCTACTTCAGTTTTGTGAAGCTGCGTATCAAAAGGCTGGACATCATATATATGAAGCTCTGGATCATGGTGAAGATAATGCTTGAACATAAAGCATGACACATTATCATTGACAAAGCTAACTTAATCATCAGTCTTCGCCATAAAATACAATCTAGTGTCAAATTGGGAACTTGTCTGACCGTTTTATGATCTGCACCGTAATTTGCGCTCAGTCATTTGCTGCATTTGTTTCGAAGAAATACACATGTTCTATAGGTTTCTACATGTTCGTCTGAGGGCCTCACAGGTGTTTGCTTTGTGAGTATTGAGGCTCTTTTTCCCCTTTGAGTAGCACTGTAGGTTGTCCTTTCTCCAAGACCCTTCTAGTGGGTTGCTGAATCAGGGGATTTATCTCGCGTTGACTGGCACGGACATCGCTTTTCTAAGTTTTCTTTATTAGTTTCTTCTATGCTACATTTTAGCAATTAAGCATATAATTAGTCTCAGAAGTGGACCCATAGCAAAGTTGCATAGGTATTATAGCTGCCATTTAGATACGATATTCTAGGAGCTATAGCCTAATGAATTGGCTCTGTCAATCATTGGTCATCAAAATAGATACTCTAGATTTCATAGAAAATCTACAACTATGTCAGCATCTCACAGCAGCATATCTCAATTTATCAAAGCCAGATACTTTAATTGAATCTATTAAAATTCTCAATAATGCTAAAAACAGAAGGGAAAACAAGGTAGGTAAGAATATCTTCCAGTCGGTCGGGCAATCATAAAAATATGAAGAACCGATGCCACCTCACGAAAAGCAAAACTGATCGAGACTTGCACTCTAAGATCGGCAGCCAACCAGAACATCCTTGTATGTTGTGGGAGTGGGAACTGGCACAGGAGCTAACACACACCTCACTTCCTCACTCGAAGTCCTCCTCCTACCGTCTTCAGACATTTGTCTGACTTCCTCGTTCTGCTTTCTTCTCCCGCTGTCTACAGACACTGCTCTCACTTCCTCACCTGTCTTCCTTCTACTATTTTCCAAGATAAGGGGAACCTGACCCTCCCTCTCCCTCCCGAATCTCTCCTGTGCCCCACCGCGAAGCTTTTCGAGCCCCATCCTATCCATTTGCTGCATCTTGAAAACCTTCACCAAATTCAGCAGCCCCCCAGTCGCAAACAGCAAGCTTCCAGATAGACACAACCAAACCCAACTCCTCCCCTGCATGGAAGTATATAAACAAAAGGTGCCATTAAGCTGACAGTAATCTTATAGCCAACAAATTTTTGATTTGATAGGTACTTTGGCCATCTTGGCGTGCTCTTTGTTAGGAACTCATCTGGCTTCCCAAAAAGCTAATGTATTCAATGTGACAGCGATCAGAATAAAACGGATCCAATATATGGACTCCATAGAAAACTCACCAGAATCTTTAAGCTGGTATGGATCGAGGGTAGATATCATTCCTATTGACAACACCACCCACCAAGAACAGCAAACTTCCCATGAAGAAGGGAACCTGGACGCTCTTTTGCAGGATCTGGATACGGCCATCAGATCTCTCGTAGATCTGGCACAGATTGTGGATCGAACCGAGGGCCCAGAACACGGGCCCTGCGATCAGCGTGTTCAAAGCATGCTTTTCTAGCCTGTAACCATATCCTCTCTCTGCCTGCAATATCCATCACAGTATAACAAGTTACCATTGTTTCGTTTGAATTACAGTGTTCTTCAGTCAACTAAAATTGATGACCTAAGTGCCTCCAATGGTTCCGGAGATTGAACACAAACCTGTATGAGAAAGAAGAGAACACCTATGAAGGTGAGGATGGATCCCAAAATGTTCACCAGAGGGACGGCGAACTCCACTAGAGCTAACTGCACATCGAACTCCATTAGCGCGAACCAGTAGTCGATTCCGGCCATGTGGGCGACGAGATCGTGGCAGTTCACCAAGGTGAACAAAGCTAGTCCAATGAGGACAACTACAAGCCCTGACTTGGCACGGAGTGGCGTCGGGGCGAGCTGTGCCACGAAGCCGCCGATGAGGAGGATGGCGGCGAAGAGGTAGAGGCCGGCGTTGATGTACTCCCACCGGTTTCTGGCCCGGCGGGGGCCGTATGTCCGGCTCTCTCGAGCCGTGGCGAGCTTCACCATGCTTGGAATCAGCTGGCTGAAACCTTGGGGTTTGGCCGAAGATACTTTTTCTTTAGCGCAACTTTGGGTGGGAGAGATGGAGAAGGTGGGTAGAGGAGAGAGAGGAAGGCGTGGCCCATAGAGCGGGCATTTGGGCAGAGAAGTGGCCGGAGGTCGCTACGTGGCTTCATGCATGGGCTCCTACAGTCTGGTAAATGAGCAGCTTAATTTGCTATTCGGTCTGTAACAGAATCATCATCTTCAGTGGCCAATGGAAGGATATAATTTCTCATACATCAATCATAGACTTCATCGACCAGTTCCTGTTCCTGCTCGAATGATTGATTTACTGGACTGACCAAAGAAAAAGAGTTAACGGCAGGTGTCTGGACTATGGGCACATTACTTCTGTTTGTTCCAATCACAACCATCACAATATAAAATTAAAAACGTCGATAGGATTCTACCTGCATGTAATATGTTCAATTTTCATCCTCTCAGCTTGTTCTTTTTTTGGTTGTATCCTCTCTCTCTCTCTCTCTCTCTCTGTATTTGGCTGATATCCGGGTGAAGGGAGGATTGAACCCAGATATGACTGCAATCAACTGTTTTTTTTTTTTTTGACCAGGACTGCAATCAACTTTAAACTCAACAGTTGGCATCCTCATTGCATCCCTTTATCTAATGTCATATCCATCCTCTTCTCGACCTTTGGGCAAATAAACTTGTCAAAACATCTATCTTATGCAATTCCACCTAGCTGGTTAATTACCCATCGATGAATTATTGGAAATGACCCAAATTGTCAAAAACAGGACAACCGATCTTCCTTAACAAAACGAAGAATTCAAATTTAAGCTCAAGGTTTGTTCATTTCAGAGATGATCTTCAGATCCTGTCCTACATGAAGCCAAAAGGTTTTTGTCATCAAGTTTTGAAACTGTCTACGATACCCTTCTGCAAAGGCAAGATCTTCATTGGACGTCATGCTATTAGTAGTGAACAACATAGAATTTACTTCAAGGATTAAATATATCGATTAAAATAGGTCTTCAAATGTTCATTCCTAATTCTACATAGCTTCCGATTAGTATGATCATTTTAATAGCCTTTCTTTGGTGCACCAACGTCTTTATGGCTTGTCACTTTGTTATCAAACATCTACCTTTATCCGTTAACCAAGCAGATATGAATGCGTGCAACACCAAACTCTGAGCTAGATTAAACATTACAGATTCTTGCATACTAATTTACCATGTGAAGAGGGCATACCACAGAGATGTTTATACATAGTCAAATGCATGCAGTGAAGATACTTAATTTGCACACGGGGAAGATCCTTAGCATGCGTATCCTTGGTAGGAGAAGTGGCATATCATAGAGTTTCAGTGGCAGGGGAATCTTATTCTTCATATTATAATGCTATGACCACTTTCGTCTTCGCTACCTGTTGGTGCAAAATATAATAAATGAAGCAAAAACATAATAGAAAATAAGAAATTTTCTTCGAGATGACGATATTATTTAAGTTGAGTCATGGAAATCTTGCTTTTTTAAAGGAGATTCAAATCCTCCACGTTGACAAAACCCACGATTCCATATAGCAAACCTCTTTGATGTGTCCACTTTAATTAGGACTGGATCATCATATAGCTCAGGACTAACTCTGCATAAGTGGTTGAGCCCAAAGCTCCATAAAGAGAACATTTTTATTTAGCTAAAGAACTCTTAAATCTTGTTTGTAAGTGGAATGAGGATGACCTGTATGATATGTTATGTATGTTAAAATTAAGCTAACGGTGAGCAATCTTTTTTATAGACTTATGGAGCCCTCCCAAATTAATATGATCCATTATTAGCCAAAATAATGAACTAGTAGAGAGAGAGAATGATATTTTTTTTTAATACTATAAAACATAAGAATAATTAGGCCTTTAACATATGAGAAGTGAGAAGCAGAAGAGTGTGAATTAAATATTTCATTACAAAGAGAATAGAAGTGATTGACTCCATTAGTACATGAGTAATGATGTCCGAACAAGAAACTTCCCTCCATTTACATTCCTCCCACTGTTTCAAAGTTTATTAAAAATTATTTTTATTTTAATAATAAAATGCACCAACACTTCTTTCCCTTCTGCAATCCAACAGAGAAACCAAAAACACCAAGTCATTGAAAGCAATCACCAATATTACATGAGAACATATATTTTAGAATTTGCTAGACACTAGTACCTTCTTGCTCCAAATATCATCCTCACTCTCGTCGCTGCCGCTGTCATCCTTGTTCTTGGTCTTGCTCTTGCTCTTCTTCTTCTCCTTTTTCTTCTTCTTCCTCTCAATTTTATGCACAGATTTCGTGGGCTTCACTGGTTCCATGTTAATGGTATCTATTGTCTTCCCTGTAGTAGCGGACTGTACATGTGAGGACGACACGTGAGCTAGATTTCCTTTAATCTTCACTACCGGTACTCGCGTAGTATCTGTCTCATGGTGTTTTGGAGTGGTTGTGTGCTCATCACATTGGCAGTTTGCCACCGGGAGGGATTCTTGGTTAGGCTTCTCTGGTTGGTTGGAAGCCATGCATTCGTGACAGAGGCAACAATGGATAAAGGGCTTGTTTTGCTCCTTGGATCGCCTCAACCTATGTCGGTAGCTTTATGACAATGGGAGGTATTGCAATTATTCCGACTTCGCGTCTTAGTGGATGGCCAAGCATCACAATATTCTGCTTCTCCATTCACGAGTGCTCCTTTTTATCAGTCTTTACATCATATTATTCCCTCCTTCAGCTTCTTGACTAAATTTCATCAGTCTTCTCTATTATCCGAACCTCAAGTTAAAAAAAATCTACAGAGAAACCTTTCTAGCTTGGTTATGAGACATGACTAGCTGTAGATATATATGGGATGCTGGTCGCAAAAATATGAAGGCTTTCTTGCAAATGGCTTGCGTCTCAGCCAATCACACTGCGTCGTGTGAGGATCGCATCAAAAGTACTGTCATGATTTGCCACCTTGTACGGCGCGCAGTAACCAGAGCATGTGATTCACGGGCATTGGATGCCCCTGGACACAATCCATGGTGCATCTAACATTTACAGTTGCACTTTGATCCATGCCAAATAACTAACTAATCAAAGTATAACCGAATGAGTCCAACTACGGAGACTAGCGATGGTATCTCTTCGCGTCAGGTAGACATGTCTTGGAGAGCAAGCGCCAGCACAAGCATGGAAGCCTTAAATGGAAGTAATAACATTTGCATAGATTTTTTTTTTTTTTTTTTTTTAAAAAGATGCATGTCCTGCTTTTGTGATTGGATTGGTTTACAACACTTTTGGATCTGATATGTTTATATACGTTTTTATTTCAGAATTGGTCCATCGTTAAGCTTGTGGATCTGATCCAATTAATAATTTGTCCCATCCAATCTAGTCCTCTTGTCCTCTCCATCTCTCGAATGGGAGCTCGCGGATGTCTCCGATCCCGAATGAAACCAATCCATTTCCATCGACATCCTGAAGCCCCCTTTCCAATTCCTCTCCAATCCTCGACGCTAACGAGGAATCATGCCATGGAGGTCCTCAGCGCTGCAGGCCTGACACCAGTCTCGATCCACGTAACCAGCGTGTCTTCGGAAATGAGAGCGGAACCCAGAAAGTCCTTCCCGTTTAGACTCACAAAGCGTTCCACCTCCGATGCCCACCCACCGGCCTTGCCGGAGCTTTTCTCCAGGGGTTTTCGCCGCTCTCTCCTCGGCATTGAGCGCCGGTGGCCTGGCCAAGGCCCTAACCTACGAGGAAGCTTTGGGCCCGAAGACCCGCTGGTTCTGTCACAGATCTTGCAGAGGGACCCTGGAGAGCAAAAACCACATTGTTCATTCTTGACAGGTAAGATAACAAACTTGCTTGCTGTTCGGTTTCAAGTGATTCAGTTCTCATTTTCACAATTCAAGAATGCTGTCGTTGACTTTTTATATAGGATTCTATTATTTTAAATTGTTAATGTTAAGGAGTTAAAATTCTTGTTTCTGTGCGACTGGAACGGTCTTCAAAGAAAATGTGATTGGTCTCTTTTGTAGTTTTGTGATCATCCAGACACGAGTTTTTAGAGTAATTCCCCTATGATGGTTACAATTGCCCACTAGATTGTAACATAATCATCGGACGCCCGACTAAAGAAAGAGGTGCATTTCTTTATGCATAAGAATCCTCACATGATACTCTGCACTAGTTTGAAACTTCCTCAATGCTCCTCCCTTGTACACCTAGCATTTGAGGAAATAATATATGCCTTCTATTGGATAATAGATGATCGGCAAGGCTCTTCTACCAGCACCTACAACTGCGAATGTTAGTCCACCAGCACCAGTAGAGGGAAATCCAGATATTATTTCTACGTCTCCTGTTCCAGTTCAGAAAGGCTGGTGCTTTTCCAGAAACAAAGGTGAGCATCAACTGAAATTCCCTCGACTGTCAACTCAAGTTCCCACAGCAGAAGTTAGGGGAAAATCACTTCCCGTAATGCCGAGGCCTCTTTCACCTTACCCATATGTAAATCTCAATCCTTACATGTTCATTAATTTCCCTGCACACTCAGTCATACTTATAATCCAAAATATTCAACCGAAAAGATGTTTAATCCATCTTCATGTAAGATGTACCGGACAAGATTATATTTGATGATATGAGAATGAAAATTAGATAAACCTAATTCACTCATGGAGGGTGAACAACATCTAAATAACCACTCAGAGAATGTGAAGTCGGAATTATGAAGAAAAAGGAATGAAGCAAAGGATTGGGACTGAAATTGCCAGGCATCTTACGGTCCTACTTCTTTATAATTCCTTTGAAATTCATGCAACATAGGGAGAGAGAGAAATTTGAATCATCTAGTGGTGATTGGAGTCGGTATGTGTGCATGATTGCATAGTCCAGAACATGGAGAAATGTTGCCAGCTTTCTGATTATTTACTCAGAAATAGTTCACTGGTTAATTGGTTGGCATTATGACTCACATTTTCTACTTCTCTTTTGTCTGTGCGGTATCCAGATTTTAAACCTCCATCTTCACCACCGTAGTGGGTGGACTGCATGGTGTGGAATTCATCATCCTCTTGTGTCTTGCATTTGCATTGCTGAGCTCAATGACATTCAGCAAGCATACCGGAGCAAAGAAGAGGTTTGCAGAAATTCTGATGCTCTCAAGTCCGATGGCTTCTCAAACTTTCAACAATTACAAAGTCTCCTGGCATTGGAATAAATCCTAACATTCTTACATGTATCCATTTTTTATCTATTAGTCTGCACTAATACTGTCCATTTCTTCCCATTTTTGGTTGATGTAAGGTCGAGACTAGTGACAAGAAAGCTCAAGAATGTGCTTGTAATTGCTTTGCTGGTTTACTTTGTAATTAACGATTTAATTCATTAGATATTTCTTTGGAAAATTGATCAAATCTCAGTTAAAACTATTACAATGTATTGCAAGTCTTGGGTTCCATATTTATCACTGAATTGGATGCCCTCTTCAACTTCGAGAAAATTATGGGGTTAATGTTTCAGCTGAAGCCCGCAATGTGGATGAAACATTTGGAGAAGAGTAATGCAAGAATTCAAAAACAAAGGTAGAAAAGTAAAACCCTTCCACTGCCATTGAGAGGTGGCTTCATTGATCTGCAATTCATGAGCATCTCCTAAGCAGGTTAAAACTACTCAATACGAGAACTTGAGAAGAAAAAGAAAATCCTGTCTGAATGACTAAGTAGTCCTTAGATAACCAGGAAACTAGAGAACATGGAGAAAAATTCCTTGATCGTTCGAGTTTCTTTGTCTGCACTTGCTGTAACATTGTTATCAGACCATGCCCTGTGCATTCAATTCTCACCTCTCCAAGTATATTTTTATATATTAAAAAAAAGAATCCACTCAACTATCGATTTTGTAGGAAAAGATTGGATTCTATTTTTTGTAACATTTTAAAAGAACTCTTGACAATTTGCTTTTGGATCTAAATATGAAAGAATACACACATATGTAAGGAATGCTTGGCCCACATTAACTAGACAGCCAAGACACGCATTTTCAAATATATGAAACATATTTGTTTATTGCCATCTTATACATTAGATCTGGAATTAAAATTATTCAGAATCTTTCTTGTAAAATTGATAATTAGATGAAAATTTTTAATGATAATTAAATATTTGCGCGTTACGACACCTAAATTTCTAAGAATCCGCCAAGCTAGCGTGCAACACGCGGCTCAGCCTTTGTAGTTCGGACGAACCAGACCGGTGAGCTTGTAACTGCGTTACTGTGGATACCGATAGCGCTGTCCTACGAGGAAACAGCATTCGGGTTGAGGCCAAACCCAAGCGGCACTATCAGTATTACGCCGCCTTTAGGAGAAGTAAAATAACAATTTATAAGAAAAGGGGAAGAGGAAACCCTGCGTCCCACCTCCATCCCCTTCTTCCTCTCCTCTTTTCTCGAAGCAGCGAGGACCGCCGTTACCCGGCGAGAAGAGCAACGCCGTGGACCTCGCCGGAAAACGACGATGAGGAGAAGGGTGGAGAGGTGGGGATCAAAGGAGGCACCGCCCCGTTGGCGGACTCCCGCCGTGGCCGGAAATGCATGAAGACGAAGGCGGAGGAGTAGAGCTCCCACGAGATGCCGAAAGACTTTTGCCGCATTCGCGAGAGGCACAAGAAGAAGGGCGGAGGGATAGGGATTGAAAACCCTCTATGTCGCCAAGGACTCCATTACTCCCTTCGGACGGCGTCACCCGACGTGTATTCATGCTTGTAAACCACATGGTTGTGGAGGAAGCAGTCCGCTTTCTGGAGTTCGGGCTAATTCCGGATTATTCTGGAGGAACAAACGTGGGCAAAGAGTGAGATCGAATTGCTACTTGTGGTTTAACAACTTTCCCCATCTTCTTCATTTTCTTTATCTCTCTATTCTCATAGACTGACTCTTTATTCTGATTGGTTTGGATTATGACTTCTTTTTTGGTTTAACATGATCGTACTTCCAATTATTTACATTTATTTGCAAGATTCATAATTGACTGGTTGCTTGAATCTAAAGCGCATTGGTTTTACTCTTACGTTGTGTTTATTGTACTTGTATTACCGACAAGTTTGTGATTTGTGATTTTACATCAGAAAATAATTTCACCTTAATTGTTTGAGATGATACTAGGAATCTATAAATTGAGGAATGGTCCCGCATTGGATAGGTTAGGATTATAGTTAACCTAGTATACTCATGGGCTTATCCACCCACTAGCTTAAGTTTTGGCTCGGATACTTTATCATGGTATAACTCCTCGTCTTTGAGTTATGTTCCTCCCCCTCTATACGTAGAAGGGCCATTGAGGAATGCTCCCACAATGGATAGGTTTGGGACTATAATTGGTTTTATGCACTCACGTATCCATCCACCACCTAAACATGTGTATTAGGTAAGGAAAAGTGATTGAAGCTCTAGTAAGGAGAGATGCTAGAATTTGTGTTTTAGAGTCTAGGAGAAGACTTGAGCTTATATATGTAGGTTTTGAAATAAGACTTGGAAAAGTATGAAATAACGTATTGTTGCTGTTTATACGAGCGATTGGGAAATATAAATCCACTTGGCTGGCCCCAAATAGTTGTAGCAAGGCTTAAGGATGAATTGATAATGGTTATATTAGATGTATTGATTGTAGTAGAATATCATGCACGTTGTGATGTCAACTCTTAACTACAGCTACCTTCTCTACCTTTTGTTAGTATGGTTTTTGTCTCATAAGGATTGAGCTTGATGAATATCTGTTCCATCTGATAACTTGTGATGCAGAACTGTAAACTCACTGGTAGGCATCTCCACCTACAATTTCTGATACCTCAGATAACATGTTCTCTACTTAATTGGATGTTTTAAGGTAATTTGCATATTTAGTTATTAGCATCTTTTAATTCCTGATTTATTATCAGACAAATGCCAGAAAAAAGCTAAAAAAAGAATTTTGTGTGTGTGTGTGTGTGTGTGAGAGAGAGAGAGAGAGAGAGAGAGTAGCTATCCACTCCATTGATGGCACATAAACAATAATCAAGCGTATTCTTTGGTTTCTTGGAATGCACATTGAGCTTGGACTTCTTGTCTGGACCTATCAAAATTTGGTGTTAGAAACTGTTTTTCAGCCTTTTGGCTCATAATACATGTCATTGAGATGAAGGCAATTTCCAATGTAATATTTTGCCTTCCTTTCTAGTTTGGCTAGTCTTCTTCCATGTTTAGAGAAACGCATGATTGTTCCTTTATTTGCACATGCTTTAAGTGCAGATTGAATATGCTTCCTTATGAAGCATTGATTCTTTAGGATTGATGTCTAGTTTTTCTCTTGCTGAAGGTTGCTTTGTTATGGCATTTAGGACCAACTGTTTGAGGGCTGATGCTAAAGTGAGAGCACTTAAACTTTTGACTAATCTTATTTAAAGTCCAAAATCAACCTCCATAGGTATGGGGCGAGCCTTGTTAGCTAAGATCAGGGTCTGCGTCGTTTTTCTTGTCGATCCAACCAGACAACCATAGCCTCCTCCTATGGTGTGAGGGCTTGATTTTGTACCCTACTTTTCTATCCTGTGCCACTTAAATCTCACAAATGGTACCAATCCATCTTTTCAAGAGAGAGTAAATATATCTGGTTTTCTTATTTTTTTTAGTTATTGATTGATGGCCTATTCTTGCACACTGGAATGTACTCAATTTGCTTTTCTTTTATTTTTGACCATGGTGCTTTTGGATTATCAAAATAATTGTAGTTTAGGTCGTACAATAGTAGTGGTTGCAGTAAGTTTGGAAACTGAGTTTAGCCCTTTTTTTTTTGAGAAAACTGTCAACTGGCTACTATGTGTGTATTAAATTGATGATGGGGGCTATAGGATTTCTACATCTTCATGATCAACAAATATAAGCTTTGCCTAGTGCATGGAGATTGCTTCTTTTATCTTTATGAAGAGTTAGAGGTTCCCAACTTTGAATGATTACGGAATAGTGAAAGAACAGAAAATCACTTGTCCATCTTATTAAGATTTCTTACGAAGTGCCCTAGCCATCTCCATGTAGCTCATGTAATTTGTTCGAATGTGCTACACATTACGGAAGCACATGCATGTACTTTCATGCATACATAAAAGGACATAAATTATTTTTTCAGTTTTCAAGCTTCTTTTCATGAACCTCCTGCAGTTGTGTTGCAAATTTTGCTCCATCCTTTTCCAAATCCACTTTGTTGGTTTCTGTGTGAGCTTCCTTGCCTTTTCTGTACATGCAGTATAGTACCAGTTGAAGGAGGGCAATGGGGCTGCCCAAGAGATTAGGTGTCTGTACCAAAAAAATTTCAAGTTTAGTTGATATGGAAAACTTGATTTCTTATATCAAGGTATCATGGTTTTAGCTTGCCAACCGCAAGGAAAAGATCCCTTCCTAGCAATCCATATGCCATCCATAGACAACTGGCGATGAAGGAGAAGAATGATAGGTAGAAGGGCATGAACTCCACGCTCTTGGTCTTTATGACTTGCTTCTGCAATTTAAAGTTGCAAGTTGTGCTTAGATGACACTTGTGTTTCGAGTTATGTAATTCTACCTGGATCTACATGAATTAGAGCAAAGATAATAATATAAGATAGAAGGTATTAAAGGGATGCATTGGCCTAAAATGCACATTCTTTTACATTTTCCACATAAATGTAAGAAAATCATTATAGTGTGCAGCATGCAACCTCCTGAGATATCATGTTGATGCGTAAATCCTGACTCCCTAATTAACTGTTCAAATATTACTCAGTAATTAATTTATGCACTTCACCACAAAAAATCATAAAAAGCTAAAATTATTCAAATTTGACTTGGTCCATCCTTATTAAGAGATTTTATAGCTAATTCAAAGTGATATCTGTTGAGAATGGTAAGCAGCATCGGTCCACATGGAAGATTTTAGTGATTTCTTGCTTGTCATGCATGCTTACATCTTGGCTGAGACAAACCTACGGCTACCATCAAAGTGAAAGATCCATGGAAAGGAACTAGTGATGTAAAAATTACCGAGATAGAAACAACTCTAATTACATTTTCAAAATACTAGACCCTAAAAGATGCTGCCTTTGTTTTCAGTAGACTTCACCATTCCAGCTGGTCATCTGAACAGTAGTGAGCAATCAAGAAGATGAGCGAATTTAGATCTGTAAAATTTAGCAAAAGCAACCTACATAACTAAGTATATTTTGACATAAGAGGGTCATATATGGACAGTTTATGTGAATTCTTTTGTAAATCTTGTTCATATGGGTTGGGTTGATCAAAACAAGGAAAACATTCATTAAGCATTGGGGGAAAAAGCCTATGCACTTGAAGTCTTGAAATATGTGTAAGCGAGTTAGGGTGAAAAGTGAATAAAAGTATATGTGAAAGAGAACCCACCACAGCTACAAGTGGAGAACTGTACATGGATATGGAGGCCACCAATCCAATGCTTCCAACAAACACTTTCCGATGGTGGTGATCATGAAACACAAAGCTTGAGACGAATGCAGTCACAGTGAATAATACTAGCACTGGCAGTGCCACCAACGAAACAAATTTCTGCACCATTTGATAACAAGCACTCAATGTGTTCATGCTGTCATTTTAAAAGAAACATAGGCCTACATTGTTTTAAGTGTACGTTATATCTCATGCTAACACTAATGAATAGATACAGCAGCACTGGAGGATATAATACTGTGGATGAGAAAGGAAAAAGAAGTGATGTTTAACAGAAATGTAATTAGTTATGCAGATGGTGAGTCAAGAGGAACTTGTGAACACCTATTCTCATCCGGCAAGAGAAATTTCTATCAAGGATGCTTTGCTATATTCACTCTTTATTTTATTACAGAAACAATTATACTCGAATAGCTAAAAAATAATGTGGACAATTTCTTGATTCCTTTGAAACGCATTTCATGCATCGTGGACAACATCTACGAACATGTATTAACAATTAGATATAGTTTGGTATTACTGTCTTGATACTGTTTGGAAGACAGTGCAAATATATGCCTCTCTTTTGCTCACATTTAATGCAATCTTTTCACAACTATATGCTAAATACCTGGTACATCATGGATCTGTTGTTTGTTAACCCACTAGTATATAATTTAAACTACAAGAAACAAGCATTGAAGTATATTCACATAAACTGTAAACACTAGAATATCTAATACATCAGCTAACTAATGTCAAATGTTTGGCTATATTGGGGTCTGCTTTGCTCTTTCATTTCTTTCTGGTATCAAGGATACATGAAAACATGTATAACAAACATCAAACAGGCATAAACAAATTACATACGAATAAGAACATGATAGAACAATGTCAAAGGAAGCAGAACTTACCTTTTGTTCTGGCACTGAAAACCATATATATATGAATATGAATGAGGTTTCCAGTGGTATCCCTAAGCCATTGATGGTGATAACAGGAAAGTTCTCCCATCCTTGGCTTACTATAGGCAGACCATACCAGGTATATAAGAGGCAATTCATTAAAGCAAGGATGTATGGGACGCATGAAAACTCTTCTGTGCTCCTCTTCCTTATCATCCTTTTAAAAGTTGGTCTGAAAAGAGAACATGAATGGTTTTCAGAAACAGTATCAAATTGTTATTTTTTGTGTTTTTAGGATTGTGAGATAAAACTGAGTACATGGGTGCTGCATATAGGAGCAGAGAAGCTGCATTCGCTGCAAAAGCATCCAGAGGTAAGCCATTAGAACATGCCATTGTTAAGTCTTTTAATCAACACCAAAATGAAAGAGAAAATACCCATTATTCCAACTGTTACACGTAAGGTGTCTCCCATTTTTTATGACTCGGAGGAGAATAGTTTGGAGGATACTTGTGTTGGAGATGAAAAGATTCTAGCAGCCTGCCCAGAGGGATGATTCAGCTGATGTTGTCTGCGATTGGTTTAGACAATGCAAGGAGTATTTATAATGGTTACAGCTAGAGTGTCCAACTTATTTTTCAGCATAGTGGACCGGTAAAATGGGAGTACTTGACTGTATTTTCTTGAGACAGGCACCAAATGGTTTTCTCATACCACTGGCGTCTCAATTGAGTTGGAATTCCACTTAGCAGCCTCACATGTAAACCGGAAGTACCTGACTGTATTTTCTTGACCTGGGCAGCAAATAGTTTGCTCATACCATCAGCGTCTAATCGGAGTTCCACCGAGTAGCCTATTCATTTCAAGTGGTTCCAACTTGTGTCGGCTTTTAGAGCAGACAAAAATATGGTGGAGTAGGCACGAAACATTATATGCTCCTTTTGTGTTTGGATTTTCTAGTGATTAAAAACCTGTTTACGTAAGACTTCCACTAACCAACTCCACTTGGAGAGTGTCCCCTACGAGAACCATGCAACCTTTTTATCCCTTGTAGAGACACTCTGTTCTTGGAAGACTGGATAAGGGATTTATTTGGTTGAAACCTATAATCTATTACAGTACTGTTTTTGTGGATCTAAGGAGAGTGATCGTGGATTTCAAAGGCAAGGCTGGGAATTTATTTGTTAGATTGATGATGGAGAAAACCGTTGGAAAAGAGAGATGATAGCAGAATTGTGTCTACCCTTTATTGTCCTCGTTACCATTAATGCCGATGTAACAACCAGCTCTGGTTACTTTATTTTATCAGGATTTTTATGCCTGATGTCCATCGTTTCTCAGCTGTAATTGTTTTACTTCATCTCACAAATGTCTAAACTATCGCATTAACTTCGTGCCCAGATCCTATGCGACAATTGTGGGTGGTAGCTTAGTAAGTTCTAGATTCATTGTTTCAATGAAATGAGGAGACGTTTGGTGTATTACCTAGATAATGTTGTTATGGTTATAATATGATTATAGAGAAAATATGATTACTTGATAAAATAATAGGGAATCCTACAATGCAGTGTTTGATATGTGCAGTTATGATATTGTAAAATAATAAAAAATTTTACGTTGCAGTGTTTGGTATATAATTTAGATTATATAGAATATAAGTTAATTTTCTCAAAGTATCTTCATCCTTATTTATTGATTATTGTCTATTTTTTAGAGAGACAACTTAATTTCGGAACCAACCATTTTTGATGACATCATCAGTTGGAATCATCCATTATATTTTCTTTTTTATTTTCACCAACTGAGATTATCCATAATTTATTTAATAAAATTTTTAATTTATTTTAATGAAAATATTTTGGTCTTGAAGTTATTTTGTTGTAAGATTGCAAGATTATATGTAATCATGTAGCCATCTCCTCCTAAATAATCAGATTATCTTTTTTTGAGGTAATGATGCATTACATGTAATGCAGCATTATCTGCGAAAGTGATGAAATAAATAGTATAATCTAATTTTCTGTTATAAAATTACATGTAATTCTATCAAAATTATATGCTATCAAATATCCCCCCGGAGGTCTTTTGAGTGAAGCTGTTGTGGAAATTCTTAAGCCATGAATTAATAGGCCTCTCAGGATGATGACTTTTTACTTGGAAGATATTGGGAGAAATGCTGGCTTATTTTTAATGTGTTTCGGTGTAAATCTTGATAAAAAGTGTAAGAAAAATACTTATCAGGATGTTGTCAATGTGCCCAAAACACGTTGCTGTCAAGTGGGAAATAAACACAAAGCAATTAATGTTCCATCTAAATATCCAAGAAACTGAAGTTTCTGTGCTCTTTATGGCATTCGATTATATCTAAATCTTACAGAGAGGTATCCTTAAAATTATAAGTAGTTTTATGGATGTCCAAGCTTATGCATGCTCTTCGCACGCAATTCCTATCTGTTTACTGTTCTTTTAGCCTACCCGGTTGTGGGCTTGCAAAGTTTTGATAACCGAAGATGCTGTTAAGTGCATGCTACATATATCGATACCGAGATCCGGTGGGGCCTTCGTCGCAAAGGGTTGGTTTGTTTTTTGGTTCATGCACGAGTTCGATTTAGACAAGCTTTGTGCTTATTTAACTAGGGATGCTTGCGTCGGACATCAAAACATTTCGATGGAAGCTTTTTTCTGACACGATCTTATCTTTTCCAACGTGGAGTTGCCAGACAACCTTCTAAAGCTCCGGAAAAAGGGGCAGTATGCACTTCGTTTGGAACCACAACGTGCCATAAAGTCAGGGTAAGTGATGGACAGCAAAGTGAGGGAATGGAAACCACTAAAGCTTGGTGGGCGCTTGGTGGTCATCGTGAGAATGGCAGCACGAATATAATAAATAAATGATAAATAGTTGATACACGTTCTTCTCACGTCATCCCACTCCACGTATCACTCATGTACAAACGCATGGACCCCATACTGATTACTGCATTATCTCGACATACGCTGAGGTTTATAGTTTGAGTGTTTCACGAATGGGTTTATTAAGTACTGTCATATATAGTAGAAGCGACTCTCTCTCTCTTTCTAACGATAAATAGTTGATACACGCTTTTCTCGAGAAATTATTGTCCGGACCACGCCCGGATAGAGCATCCAAATCCCACGGTGAATAACACGCCACCATAACCCTTGTATTTCACAAATTCCCGATTGCGCGTCATCCACCGTGCATGAGCTCCGATATTTGCGCCGGTCTACCTAGGCTCAGTCCAGGCAATAATTTCTCGTTCTTCTCACGTTGTCCCACTCCACGTATTACTCATTTACAAACACATGACCCCATACTGATTCCTGCAATGTCTCGATATATTGGGTGTTTCAGGAATGGGTTTATTAACTACTGCCATGTACTCCGATATTTGCGCCGGTCTACCTAGGCTTAGTCCAGGCAATAATTTCTCGTTCTTCTCACGTTGTCCCACTCCACGTATTACTCATTTACAAACGCATGGACCCCATACTGATCACTGCATTGTCTCGATATATTGGGTGTTTCACGAATGAATTTATTAAGTACTGCCATGTACTCCGATAGTTGCGCCGGCCTACCTCGGCTTAGTCCAGGCAATAATTTCTCGTTCTTCTCACGTTGTCCCACTCCATGCATTACTCATTTACAAACACATGGACCCCATACTGATTACTGCATTGTCTCGATATGTTGGGTGTTTCACGAATGGGTTTATTAAGTACTGGCATGTATGGTAGGAGCATCTCTCTCTCTCTCTCTCTCTCACGATAAATAGTTGATACACATTCTTCTCACATCATCCCACTCCACGTATTACTCATTTACAAACACATAGACCACATATTGATTACTGCACTGTCTCGATATATTGGGTGTTTCACGAACGGGTTCATTTAGTACCGCCATATATGGTAGAACCGATTTTCTCTCTCTCTGTTATTGGTTGGATTAGATTGACCACCCAGTTTGTGAATCTGAAGCAACGCATGCAAAAATGGACAAAATGAAAAAGCGTGCAATACATGCTCTTCCATATCTATTGCTTCGCTGTTGAACCATCCGCCAGCTCAGCGGTGGATCTAGTCCAACTTGAGAATCATGCCCTCTATAAGGTAGCTACTGCAGCTTTAGCCAATTTGCTATGGATGACAGCTGAGATGAAAGTCCATCGGTGCAAGTGGTCAGGGTGCGTGAAGGTACAATTCCACAACAATGATCCAGTCTTATCCTAAGCTCAAAAGGTGCAACGAATGCTGCCATCTTTTGGGTGAAGAACAACCCTGAAAATTCTTCCACTGAAAGAGCTTTACATGCTTGTTCCTCCCCCTTGCCCGACGATGTTGTTTTCTCCCCCAAAACAGTGAATTTTGAGAATATTTTTCCAAATTTTGTTAAGATAGCACAGGCTACATCGATTCAATTATTGTATATTATCATCAATAGTCATTTGCTGCTCCTATTAGTTATCTTGTTGGATTGTTGGCTACAATGATTGGTGTTATAGGATCATGCCCCCTCAGCTGATATCCTAGAGACTCATCCTCGTATAGATGGAGACACTGACGTTGATCATAACGGCATGCACCAATGAATCCATTGTGGGGCATCACGGCTAGATAATCTCAACGACATCCTTCCGACCCTCCGATCAAGGTATTGTCGCCTCTCGAACTGACATCTTATTGACAATAAGAACAGAACCCTCCAACCAACGTCAATTTAGAATCTCACCGGCTTCTAGGTTGGAATTTTACTGACCACCGAATCGAAAACTCACCAGCTGCAAAAAGTAAGGTCCAACGGCTTGCCTTGATGCGATCTGTTTAGGACGGCACTTCGTGAAGTGAATTTCAGTGCAGGGGTAAAACGATAATTTTAAAATTTTTTCAAAATTACAATTTTACAGCGAAAATTATTAATTAATTAATAATTAATGTATTAACCCTACACAAGGATCTAAATATGATATATATAGCATGCATTTAAATTTGAAATTTCAAATTCTACAGTAAATATTTTACTGTTATGTGTTCAGAACACATTACCTTCGTGCAGAAGTCGATCGTCACAGTCTGATCACCGTCCGGACGGTCTGATCATCGTAATGCAGTCACACAGTATATCTGACCTCCGTGGATCGTCCACACGAAGCTCCCGGTCTGATCGACTTTCACGAATGCTAGTTCGTTGCAGAACTCTTTTGACGGCTGATGCTGATCGAACTCCTTCGATCGATGTTTGTCGAGTCCTCGGATGCTCCGGATCGTTAGCAGAGATACTTGAGAGGTTGATGAAGTTCTCCCTGAAGTCTGGTGGGCTCACAACACTCGTAGCTCATCTTCTCACTTTTCGAACTCTAGACAGTAACCCTAGGGTACACACAGAAAACCCTGCGTCCAAAATCTTTCTTTTCTTTTCTCTCGAAATTTTTGAACTATCAATCTCACGCACAAGGCCTTCTCACGCAACCTCTCTCTCTAAGAAAATCGTGCGCACGCCCCACCTTCTCTTCCCTTTTTAAAACAATGCAAGACCGTGTCTTTACCGCATCTTCACCACGTGAGAGGATAAAGCTAGGTGGTTGCTCACTTGAATTCAAATCGAATTTGAATTCAAATACCAACCAACCTATTCTTATCCACTCAAGGCGAGAGAAGAGAGGAGTGTGGGCTCTTTGTACATGGAGAGTCTACACGAGAAACATTTTCTCGTGTAGAGCAAGGGACGCACAAATAGATAAGGTGGCGCATGGGTTAGTTGCCCATTCAAATTCAAACATCATTTGAATTTGAATGGCCAACCAACCAATCTTTATCCACCCAAATGGCGCATAAGGGAGGGGCGTGGGAAGGCTTCTGCGTGGGAGAATATTCACAAGAACTTGTTTCTCGTGAATTCAAATAGGCGCAGGTGAGGTGGTGGCGCAGGGAGATAAGTCAAGGTGGTTTCAAATATTAAATCAACTTAATTGAATCAACCTTATTAAAATAGATTAGACACAATTAGTCTAAGTTAAACCCAACACAATTAGGCTTAATTAGGCTCAATAAAATTCTAATCAAATCAGAAATTAACTAAGCCCAACCTCTGATCAGATCAGGGACCAAACCACCTCGGCGATTAGGTCAACTCTTAACCTAATCAGGTCAAACCCAACTGAATCCAATTCAATTGGACTTGATCCAAAAATAATTATTCAATCAAATTGAGTTAATTAGCGATCAAATCACTAATTAAATCTCTCATAAATACTGAGTCCAAATCTAATGGGCAATCGGGCATCAAAGTCTATCGATATGAAACCTTGATCGAAGAGTCCCAAACCAGTGGGACTCTTGACCTCGGTACCCAAAATGTGTGGAACTCATGATCAGAGAATCCTGATTCTCGATCACAGAGTCCCAGACACGTAGGACTCAGAGTCCCCAAGTATTAGGACTCTTGGTTGAAGAGTCCCAGTCTAGTGGGACTCTTCACCAACCATCAGATCAGATAGGAACCTCTAATGTGTGTGATCCCGCAGGTTCGAACCTACGCCAGTAGCACAGGAATCAATTTCTGTACTAATCGAAGTGACCATCTAGCAATGGTACCCGACGTCCGAATAGGTCGAATAGTCGCAATCGTAACATTCAGAACCTACGCGAATATGGTTACTGTATAATTCATCCCTTTTGACCCCTGTGTATAGGACGACTCAGGGTTAAACTGTCAATCCTGATCAGATCATCCGAATCGTGCTCAACTCAAATAGTCCTGTGACTCCTCACTAGGACTATCCTGACCAAGATTTTGCTAAATTGAAACACGACTGTACACAGCACCTGAACTGGAGTGGTCAATCCCATCTTGACACACGCACCGACAAGTCAAGTACTTGACTACACCCAGCAGCCTTCCGTCACTAAATTAGAAATTCAGGTAGTCCGGTGTCTAAGTGCAGTGAGTTGCTTGCAAGTCACTGTGGCAGTCTCAGATCGGAGAGACAGTTATACCCATATCCCATCGGAGCAAATCTTGACAGTAGAAAAAGCTCCGGAGTCGGTCACGTTCAGTGCAGATGTACCTTTACATCTCACCTGTATGCCATACCAGTATCTCCACACTCCTTGATTAAGAGGACAACCAACCCATATGGCACACAATGACCTATGCTTGATAAACGTTGTTGTCATTGGTAACAATGTATCATTTGGTCGTGAACAGGTTTAAGGACTAAACGACAAATCCTCCTTTGTCGAGTCTAAATAGTCCTAAGGACTTCACCACAACACAGGAGTTCATTAGAAGATGAAACAATTTGTGATGAAAAAAATGTCAAAATAATTTTTATTAATTTATAATTCATATACTAATACAAGAAAGAGCACAACCGTCAACATGCTGACGATTGACTTTGGGACACTATTCCCAACACTTCGGCCATGGGTCGGCTCTAGTCCACCAATTTATCACATCACATGGGCAATCAGTCGGAATCTTCACACTGACGCCTAAAATGTGATCATATCGCCCATGACTAACAACCTAATTAGCAGGTGGGTATCCTACCTTGATAACCTACCAGTCAAGGTATAACAAACTCAGGCATCTCTCTATATATAAAGATAATAAGAAAACCTCCAAAAGATAACGGACAAAATACTTTTCCAAGCTAGCAATCTCTCCCTCACTGTACTCAACATTCGGCTGACTTAGATATCGGAGGGTCTTCCATCGAAGTATCCCTCTTTTGGTGTGAGTGGACTTCTTTAGCAGATCTCTTGCAGTATTTCAATATCTCGTCAAGCATACCTCCACCACTATATAGGCTTGCCCCAAAATCTTGATGGAACAGTTGGTATTCAGGCCTCAATTTCAGAAACATGCGTAAGTAGGTGTTTTTTTTTTTTTTTTGGCACCAAGAATCCTTGAGCTTGGTTTCTCATTTTTTTTAAAAAAAAGAAAAGAAAAAAAAAAAGAGTCACTCGAACATGTCTTTATAATTCAGTTATTAACAAATAACAACTATGCCTCGTGATATGGAGAGGCTAACGGTCTTTCAGTTTTGTTGATCGAAAGAGTTTCAGAATGATTTGGTAGGAGACTTTTCTTTTTGAATTGTTGCGACTTTTGTCGGTTGGACAAACACCAAAGCTGCTCTAAGATTTTGATGTAATGATTTCTGACTTTTGTTATTAACAAAAAGAAAAAAAAAAGAAAAAGAGAAAAAAAAAAAACATATCTTGTAATATCAACCCTTCCAATAATTTTAGTGTGCGTGAAGCCAACTACCGAAGAAGAGTTACTTTTTTGCTATGTACCGGGGCAAAAAAAAAAAAAAAAAAAGGACGGGGAAGAGGAGTTACTTTTGCTAAAACAAGTGAGAAGACCCTTTCCCAACAATGGAATTTTTTGTGGATAACCTGGGTGCTAAGTGTGGTTACATTATTGGTTGGTCTATTTGCATGTGGTCAAAAAATTATAGATTTTTAAAATATGTTGATTTTAAACGTTATACAGGTTGCCAACAGGGGTCATGGTTTTTGATACTTGATATCAACAGTCTTGCTGATATCAATTCCATCATTTTGGCAAAATTGCTGGTAATTGATACATATATTACTTTTCATTGAGGTTTCACACACCACACACACACATATCTAATACTAAACTAATAGTGCAACCAATGAATAACATCTTAGGTAGCCAATCACACTGAAATCATGTTTTAGATTTCTTCCACGAATCTTTTCATTCAGTTGTTAAATATTTTATTTGCCGATTCGCACAGAAGTACATATACTGGAATGGTTTGATTTTTTTGATTTATCCAAAATCCTTCGAAAATAAAATATTTTATTGTTTTTGCCTATTGAAAGAGTTTTTTTATTTCAAGAAAAAAAAAAATTTCCTTGGAGAATATCTCGCATGTCCTGAATTTTTTTTGCCTCTATAATCTTTTAGAGCAACAAATCTCAGACTGAGATAATCAAATTGACAGGAGAAATCAGTTCATTTAGAAGGGTGTCGTTGAGGACCATTGGAGTGACCAACCCGGAAAAGGGTAATAATACATCACATATAAAATTCCCTTTTTCCAGCCGTGCTTAGCTACAGTTCACTTGCAGGGGATGCCACCCTGGTTGTCACAGGGAGTCGGGACCACCGACGGAAAATGGAAGAACCATGAATTCAAAGTTCTGACGTAAATAGATCCTCTACAGCCCAATTCCAGCATCTTTATGTGTGAAATTTTGATTGGTCATTGAGGAATATTTTTATTTGAAAAAACGGTCCATTGAGAAATTTGATGAGGTCAATCCATCATTGGAAACTAATCACTCGTCTCAACTGAGTTGGCCCTTTTTCAAGAATATGGGTTAAATGTCACCATTTGGGTTGGAATTAGAACATCTTTGGAGTGCATGAACTTAGGAGAGGGGTTTCAACCAGCTGAGTTAAGCACCTTAAATAAAATTGAGCATTACTCTTGCAGTATGGATGGTATATTTTAGATCCTTAATGCATGAATGCTTTTTCTCCTTTTTTGCCCTTTTTCTTGATTATTAAAGCTCTTAGAATCTATGCGAATTCGGTCCCTTGCCACGGTATCCTTATAATAGAAATAGTGGAGAAAAAAAGACCACTTGATCTCATTTAGTTTATGAATGCTTCATTCACAATTATATAGCACTTTGTATAAAATGATGCATATTTACCTTGAAGATAATATCAACATTATCTGATTATATGTTTACCTTGGAGATGATATTAATATTATCTGAATGTGAGACCATCCTTGAGAGAAATTGTCAATAACTATGCTGCCTCTCTATCTTTTGTTGGGAGAGGGAAGAAGATTTTTGGAGTATGATAGGTCCGGCTCTGAAATGGAAATGAGCTACTTTCATTCCACTATTTGATTAGAGAGAGCTCTTTTTCCATCCTGATTCCAAGGAAAATATGAATATAATCCTCGAAATTCAATTTCTACTCTTTTTAGTATTTCAAAATATATTTTAATTCTGATTCTAATCATGAATTAAGAGGGTTTTGGTGGGGGAAGTAGAGGTCTGAATCAGAATTAGAATGGGTGACTCTCATTCCAATAGTTTGATTGGGAGGAGTCCCATTCCGATTTCGATTTGGAATGGAATGGAAATTGCTCAATCTATATAGAATTCAATCCCTATTTCCTTCATGGATTCAATTTTTCATTCCAATTTCGATTCCGATTTCGATTTCGATTCCGGTCACGAACCAAATATTTTGGAAGATTTGATCATTTCGATTTCGATTCCAATCATTTGAATCCTATTTCAATTTTAATTCCAATTGTGAACTAAACATCTCCTAAATGTATTGAAGATATGCCATTCTGAATTTTATTCTAATCTATTTTGATTTCGACGGTAAATCCAATGCATTCTTGGTCTCTATCTTACCAAACAAGTAGGGAGCAATTTGTTGGTTCCGTGGGTTCTGCACGGAGGATTATGAGCTCCAATTTTTATTTCAGAACCTGTCATCTGAATGGAATGTGGCGAAAGTCGGTAGATAATTGGTCAAATAAAACAGCACCGCGCAAGCCCAACCCTTCTTTTCCGCTTTGTTAAGACGCTCAAAGGGATAAGAAAGCGAGGAGATGCATACGAGCGCACCTAAAGTTACGGTGTGAGGAAACAGTAACAGCCCAGGTACTTGGGCCTGTAAATTTAGACGGCCCAACAAAAAAAAAAAAAAATTTACAGAGAAAGAGGAACACTCCTAATCAGGGTATTCTTCTTTTCCGTTTCCGATGAAATCGGACTCAAAGAGTTCGGCTAGGATAGAAAATCTTCACTATAAAGACCCCCCCTTCCTCCCTTAGGATTTTACAACAAAAATTTTGAAGAAATTTGAGGAATTTTCTCAAGAAAATACCGTGGGTGGTTGATCGGAAGAGAGGGGGGTCGTCGGAGCTGTCTTGGGACGTCGGAACAAGATATTCTTCTTCTCCTTTTGATCCTCCAGTCATCGGTGTACTTGGAACCCGGCGAGATGCCGGTTCGGGCTCAAACAGGGACACCCCTGTTTGCATTGATTTTCTCCTTCCATCGCCGGCAGCAAGGAGGGATGAGGCTGCCACTAGGATGGTAGCCTCGCCGGCGTTGGAGTTGCCGGGGAGGGTGGCCGGAGATGGCCTATCTGGCCGGATTAAGGGGGGGCGCTCGGAAAGAGCTCGGTCCCCTGTTTTCTAGCATGAGAAAGAGGAAAAGAAATTTCTTCTCTTTTATCTAAATAAAAAATATATATATATAATATAATTATATATATATAAAATAAATAAAAATAATAAAAAAAATTTAAAAAAATGGGGGGGAACATAGGTAAGAGTTCAGATAAACCTCAATATATATTTTTAAAAAATTTATTTGGTTAAATTGATTTGTTTGATAGGAGAACAGTCCAACGACTAGGAGGACAACGAGTAGGGTTTTGATTTTCAGACTATAAAGCTGTGAAATTGATTTCTCATTGATCGAGGTAAGAATCATTATACATGATCATCATCACATGTATATACTATTTTACTGTTAGTTTTGCATCATTGGATTTGAGATCAATAAATTTATCATATGTGAAATGCTGATATTTACTTGTGTGATTGCGGGCATGAATATGTTTTTATCAACGCATATGATAGCGTGATTATATAGTTATGACATGTTTGTTTTTGAGTACACTGCAAAATTTGAATTGATTAATGTTATACGTCCATAAAAAAAAAAAAGAGAGGAATATGGTTTGGACTGATCTTGTCATGTAGAATAGCCAGCCAGGAGCTTATGCCTGGGACAGCCTCCACAGGCTTATATGTGAAAGAACTTGATCCGAGAAAGATCATGAATGATTTGATTCGAGAAAGATCATGGCCACTTTGATCCGAGAAAGATCATAAATAGTTCGATCCGAGGAAGATCACAGAAATCGATCCGAATAAAAGATCGTCGCATGATCCTGATTAGTCCAAAGTCAAAAAGGGATAAAAGATTGTCAATTGAAGATGTGAAAAGATGAAACATATAACATGTAATTCAATAATGAGTGAAGATTTTGCTTGTTGATATGTGATGACCCATATTATTAAATACATATTTATGATAATATTTCAGTTATTATATACATATGAGTCTTCATAAATTGTATTGATTTCAGAAATATTACTTTTATCTATTGGCTTGATGTACATATACAGTGATTCTTACTGAGCTGGAGAAGCTCATATTTCCTTCTTTTTTTTTTTTCAGACTCACAGGATGCTTAGTTTGGATGGTTTGGGCGAGAGCAAATAAAAATAGAAGCCTTTAGTAGTTTAGTTAGTTAAATTTTCTGATACCAATGGACATTTGAATAAATTGTATTGAACAAAATTTACATTTGATTTAAAGTTTTGACTCGATGGATTGATTTGATTTTTACTTGATTATTTAAAATTTTGAAGTGTTAAATTAATCGGCCTTGCATGATTCTTAGGGCGTTGTCCTAGGGTTTGTGTAGCCGTGTCACGTGTCCAACTCAAATGCTAGATTTGAGTCGTGACAGAAACGTCTACTTCTACCCCGCGCTCCAAAAAAAAAAAAATAAAATAAAATAAAAAAAGACCAAAGAAAAGAAAAGTTCCTCCACGGCGGGATCTCGATCTATGGGACTAAGTAATGTTAGGCTCTAATCCTGAGGGCTTCGCCAACTAGGCGAGCTGGCACCTCCAAGTGCATCATTATTCAATACTCAACGCTTGATGGCCTGGTCGGAGATGCAGCAGAATTGACAAGCAGACAAATTAACATCAGTGTCCATGAGTAGCTTGCCGAGGATTACAGCCTAGACTTTCTTAATTTGTACCTATCTGAACAAGTGCATAGATTATAGATCTGGAAATGCCATGTCCGAGGAATGTTATAATTTTGAGGGATTGTGAAATGGATTTTGTAGATTCAAACTAATTTGCTGGAAGAATTTCATAAATTTCCAAGAACGGATGATTCAAGTGGCTACGTGAAAGTATTTTGAATGTTTGATACAAGACGTCCTTGGGTTTGATATTGCAAACAGAAGTCTCAGCTAATATACAAAAATTAGTTTGAATCAAACGGAGAGAAGCACTTTTTCTCATGATTCTATACACTATTGTTGTGGCCAATCCCCTCGTCGCCTGATCGCCGGGAACGAGTGCCTGCAAAAGAAAGTCCACACTGACCAGAGGCGGCTCCGGCGGGGACCCTTCGACGGTCAAGTCAGAAAGGAGACTGGGCAACAGTGAAATGAAGACAGAGAGCTCAATCGAGAGAGAGAAAGAGAGGGAGCAAGCCTAAAAGTTTTTTGGGCCAACCCCCAGCACTGTTGCCTTCTCCGATATATATAGTGGAGCGTGGTATGGCGCCGTCATTAATGGCGCGGACAATTGAGGAATTGTCAACTCACTGCAGAATATTAGAGTCGCCGTAAAGATGTCAACTCGCCGTGGGGCCGTCAAATCACTAGGGTTGACCATGCCATAGGCGGAATAATGCCGCTAGGCGGTAGCGCCGCATGCCGTTGTCAGGACTGACAACCCCTGGCGGTAGTACGACGCCTGGAGGAGCCGTCCGACCTTGGGTCGGTGGCCAGCCGAGGGGCGCCGGGTAGAGCTTCGGACTCCTCCTGCGATCAGTCGGGCACGTCGGGGGAGTCGGGCACCGGACCTCCTGGTGCAGTCGGTTGGCAGGGCAGAAAGGGTCTGCCCGACCGACTTACCTTCGGTCGGTCGATCGGTCGGTCGGCCGATCAGTCGGTCGATCGGTCGGTCGGCCGGTCAGTCGGTCGGTCGGTCAGTCGGTCGGTCGATCAGTCGGTCGGCCGGTCAGTCGGTCGGTCGATCGGTCGGTCGGTCGGTCAGTCGGTCGGTCGATCGGTTGGTCGGTCGGTATGCCCCAACAGTTGCCCCCCCACTCCTGAGCCTGACGTCGCATTACCCCGCGTCACCACGCAGGCGAAAGGAGTGGATTCCTTGCCGCGTCCTGGATCGAGTTTGCCGATCTCACCGACAGATGGTCCGATCAGGTCGACGTCAGACGTCCCGTTGTTTGATGATGGGACGTCAAACAATCTGGTGCCAGGCGATCGGGTGCCGGACGATTCGGTGTCAGACGATCGGGTGCCGGACGATTCGGTGTCAGGCGATCGGGTGTCCGGCGCCTTTTGGAGAACGCAAACCGCCGCCCAGCGCCGATTCTGGGAGCGCAGGGCGCTGCCAGGCATCCCATCGGGAACGCAAATCGGCGCGGGCGATTTAATTCTGAACCGCGGCCATTTCGCCATGTGTCGAAGGTTGTTGGGCCGGCGTCCTTCGCATTAAATGAAGGCGGTGCGGCCTTCCCGGGATGGGCGCGCTGAACCACCGGGCCGAAAAGGGGGGCCCGGATGCTGCCACGCGTCGTCCATCCGAGGGACCTCGGTCGGCGCGGCGTCATCTCGGCCATCGAACGGCCCTATATATATAGGGCCACTTGTGCTTGAAGCTCCATTCTTGACGATTTGCTGCAGAGACTCTGCCTAAGTGGTTCTTCCGTCGTCGCCAGCGGCTGCCTCTTCTCCCACTCTTGCAAGGGTCCACCTGGGGTTCGTGATCCTTCTCGTTTTGCCGTAGTTTTCCTTTAAACCTTCCTCCTTCTTTCTCCTTTGGTCTTGTCTTCTTCTTGGTTCTGGTGTTATGGCCGGAACCTCATCTCAGGGGGCTCGATCGGAAAACCCGACTCGATGACCCCCGGTCGACTCCGGAAGTAGAGGTTTCCTCGCTTTCGGGGCCGAACGTTGATCGGCTTCGGGATCAGTATCGTATCCCGGAGCAGTTCCAACTTTCCGCCCCCGGGGTCGGCGGTCGGGTTAACAACCCTCCGCCGGGCCAGGTGGCACTGTACATCGAGGACCTCCGGGCTGGTCTTCGACTTTCGATTCTGGAGTTCGTCCGAAACCTGCTGGATTATTACAAACTTTGTCCGGCACAACTGGCGCCGAACTCTGTCCGGCTAATAATCAGCTTCGCCTTGTTGTGTCAGCTTCTACCGACCAACCCTCGTATCTCTCTCTTCCAGGCATTTTTTGTCCTCCGACCCCACCCTAAGGCCCGAGGGTGGCGGCTCTTCAACCCCCGGAAGGGTCTTTCCTTCATCACTGGCCTTCCATCGTCCATCTACGGGTGAAAAAATCAGTTTTTCTTTGTTTCATCTTCTTCTCCCTGGGGCTTCCCTTCTCACTGGGGCGTGCCCCGAACCGAGGCGAACGAGAACAGCCGGGTGGAGGCGGATGATCGGGAGGACTTCCACCGACTCAAAGACATGTCGGTCCCGAAGCAGAGGGAGCTTGTTACCGAACAAGCCCTCTATGACGCTGGCCTGAGCTTGGTCCCCCGTCTAGGTATCGCCAGATCCATCGGTTGTCTTTTCATTTAGCTTTCATTCTTGTGCCTATATTAATATTTCTGTCGGTATCACAGGGACACCGTCGAGGATGAGGCCGATCGATGCTGAAATCTGACAGTATGCGGCGAGGAAGAGGCCGGCGTCGGGGGTCGGACCCTCACGACCGCCGAAGAAACCCTCCACAGCGGCGCCGACCGTCGCAGCGTCGGCGATCGATCAGTCGGAGCCGGTGATCGCACTCTCGGCTCCGACAGTGCAACCAGAGGAAAGGCCGACGGAGACAGCGGCTGAAGGAACGTCGGCGGCTTCACCGACGGGAGTGGCGTCGGATGCAGTTCGGGAACCCGAACGCTATCCGACGGTGTCTGCAGCTGCAACGGGGGGTGCTGCGTCAAACTCGAGCATCCCATCCTTACCGGATCCACTGGCTGGGGTGGCCGATCGGGGGAAAGCCCCGATGGACCCTGCTGACGACACAAGGTCGGGGAGTCGCACTGCGGCGCCTGGCGCTCAGTTCTCCGAAGGAGCGTCGGCACTGGCCGACCACAACCTGGCCAGGAGGCTGTGCCAGGGGATCCTCCTCCCAGCCGACGTGGAGGTGCTGAAGTCTCGGCAAGTGACCGAGATGCTATCTTCGTTCTACCCGACCATGGTCGGGGTAAGTTTCACTTCGCCTCCTCTTTCCTTAGTATTTTCATTATTTTGCTTTCCTGATGTAACGCTCACGTCGGCAGCTGATCTACACCATGTCCGAACTTGAGGTCGGGTACCAGAGGTTCGGGAATGTCCGGGTGGCTTGGAAGGACAGGACGGCGGCCGCCGAAGCCGACAGGGCGATGCTGGTCGAACACCTGAAGCAGTCGACCGATCGGGAGGAGAAGTTGGTGGACGAGGTCTCTCATCTCGGGTCCGAGCTAAAGTCGGCCCGAAAAGAAGCCAAGCGCAAGGGTCGGACTGTGCACCGTCTGTGGCGCGAGCGGGACGGCGTTGCCGTCGAGCTCGAGGGCGAACGCGAGCAGCTCCGGATCAGCCTGGAGAGTCTCGCCAAGGCCGAGGAGGACTTGTCGATTTCCCAGGCCGATGCCGACATAGCGAAGGCAGAGGCGGAGTCGGCGAAGGGCTCCCTCGATCAGGCGGAAGCGGAGGCGAGGTCGGCGAAGGAGTCGGTGAGTCGGGCGGTGGACGACTTCCGTGGCTCCGACCGGTACCGAGAGGAGCTATTGGAGTCCGGCTTCACGTCGTACCGGGTGGGGTACGAGGATGGTCGGGACGCAGTCCAAGCCCTGTACCCGGAGCTGGACCTCAGCGGCATCGTCCCGCCGGGGGTCGAGGATCAAGCCACGGAAGAGATGGCCGACCCGTCGTCGGGAGGCGTCACCGTGGCGGGAGAGGCCGTCCAGGAACAGATTGCCGAGGGAGAGACAGCCGTGACCTCCGCCCAGGCCGCGACCCGTGATCCGGCGCCGACCGCCAGTCCATCGTCGATCGACGATCCTGTTTCGGTCGTCGACCCAGTGCCGATCGTGGTGGACATACCGGTCATCCCCGAGCTTCTGTCGGTCGAGGAGATTGACTCGGAAGGATGATCGTGGCCTCGTCCTCTTTTATCATTTTTGTTTTTCTTAGAACACTTGTAACCGGGCTTCGGCTCGATTTTGTAATCGAATGAACTTAAGAACTTTTTAGTTTCTCTTTCGACTTCCTTTTCCTGCCTGCTGGGATGTGCTTGTAATCGCGGGGTCCTAAGGTCCGAGGGAGCAGCCTTGGCGTGGTTCAGTGTGTGATAGTTGAGATAGTCGGTGGTTCAGTGTGTGATAAGCAGGACGAACCCCGACCATCGATCGCCCGTTTCAGGACCTAGACCGAACATCCGTCGTTAGGCCGCGAACCAAACGCCAGAATCGAACGTACGTCATCCTGGCGTGGGTCGGGGGTCGACCGACTTTAAGGCACGAGCGCGCTGAGTCGGCTGCACTGGCGGAGTCGAAGGTCGCTTGTGGGGAAGAAAGTCGATCGGCTTTTGGGCGCATCCTGATGACCCGAATATCGTCCGATGTGATCGGTCAGACTGCGTCTGCTATATTGTCGCACGCAGTCGACGCGTCTGGTCGGGAAGGTGATGGTAGGTCGAGTTTCCCTCACCCAGACTTCGGTCGAGCGGTTGTACGGTGCTGTGTGACAATCAGCGGCAAGCCGAATATCTCCCGGCCATCTGTATCTCAGTCGGTGAGTCATGAATGCGACAGTGGTCGCTTCACGTGATAGACGGTGGTAAGCCGAATATCCTTCGACCGGCCGTAGCTCAATCGGTAAGTCGCGACATCGGCCGCGTAGGCGTTACGCCTTTCTTTGGTTATAGCTCAGCCGGCAGGTTAGCCGATCGTTTAGCCCGAAAGTTCGACCGTAGAAGGAGCGCTAACTCCCGTTGTTGTGGGCGATTCGGCCCTCGTGAGCGTCCGATGTGTCGTCGGCGATCGGGCCGTCGGTTCCACGTGGACATTAAGTCCGAGCCGGGATGTCGGGACTCGGCCTTTTTGGCGAGCGTCGATCGCCAGTCGAAGAGTGAAAATTCCGAACCTTGGAACCGGTTTTGCATTCCAAATGAATAGGTACAAGGCTCATTGGTGATACAACTTCAAATTGTCGGCATTCCAGGTCCGGGGAATGGATTTCCCTTCCAAAGTTTCCAGTCAGTAAGCCCTTGGCCCGTAGGTGTCCGCCACCATGTAGGGCCCTTCCCAGTTCGGAGCCAGCTTCCCTCGGTCTAGGGGCTTCGAGACTTCCGCCTTTCTCAGGACTAAGTCTCCAGGCCTGAAAAGCTTTGGCTTGACCTTGGCATTGTAATACCGGGCTATCCTCTGTCGGTATGAAGACATGCGAAGTTGAGCCTGGTTTCGTAGCTCGGGGAGGAGGTCTAGGTCGGCTCTCCGGCAATCAGAGTTGTCCGGCTCTTGATACCGCTCGATCCTGGTGGATGGCAGCTCAATCTTGAGTGGTATCATCGCCTCCGTCCCATAGGCCAAGCTGAAAGGCGACTCTCCGGTCGGAACGCGGGGGGTCGTTCGGTAAGCCCACAGAATGGAGCCCAGCTCATCGACCCAGAGGCCTTTGGCTTCATTTAGTCGGGTTTTGAGCCCGTGTAGTATGGTCCGGTTGGTCACCTCGACTTCGCCATTGGACTGCGGGTGCCCGACTGAAGTCAGTCGGTGCGTGATGTGAAACCTCGCGCAGAAGTCTCTGAAATCTTGGTTGTCGAATTGTCGTCCATTGTCGGTGATAATGGTATGCGGCAATCCGAACCTGAAGATGATGGATTTTTAGACGAAGTCCTCCATCTTCCGTTCGATAATCTGCGCCAGGGGCTCGGCCTCCACCCACTTGGTGAAGTAGTCGATGGCGACGACTATGAACTTTCTTTGGCCTGATGCTGGAGGGAAAGGATCGAGAATGTCGACCCCCCACTGAGCGAAGGGCCATGGAGCGACAATAGGGGTGATCTGACTGGCCGGTCGGTGTTGTACGTTGGCGTACCTCTGATATGGTTCACACCTCCGGACCAACTCAGTCGCGTCCTTCCTCATGGTGGGCCAATAGTAACCCTGCCGCAGGACCTTGTAGGCTAAGGATTTGCCCTCCAAGTGACTCCCGCAAATTCCTTCGTGCACTTCTCGGAGAGCATAATCTGCGTCGGTCGGTCCCAAATACCTGAGTAAGGGAAGGGAGAACGACCTTTTGTACAGTCGGCCGTTGATCATTACGTACTGGAAAGCCGCCCACTGGAGTCGTTTGGCTTCCGTAGGGTCTTCGGAGACAGATCCATCGATCAGGTACTGAGTGATCGGGTCCATCCAGCTCTGCTCTGCTGCTAATTGTAGTACTTCCTCGACCTCGTCGATGCTCGGCCGCTCAAGATTTTGCACGAAGGTCCAGCCCAAGGCGCCATAGTCGGACATCGCGAGCCTGGAGAGTGCGTCGGCCCGAGCATTTTTCGTCCTGGGGATGTAGGAGATCCCGAAGTACCCGAAGGGCGCTACGAGATCTTTCACCTTTCGATGGTATTTGGCCATGGTCGGATCTCGTGTTTCGAACTCGCCTTTGGTCTGTCCGACGATCAGTTGGGAGTCGAAGAAGACTTTGAGACGGTCTATCCCGAGCTCCAGTGCTAATTTCAACCCCGCGATGAGCACCTCGTACTCGGCCTGATTGTTGGAGGCCTTGAAGTCGAATCGAAGGGCGTGTTCAGTGACCACCCCCTTCGAGTTGGTGAGCAGAAAATCGGCCCCGCTCCCTTGAGCATTGGAAGCCCCATCGATGTGCAATACCCAGGTCGGATCGGGGTCACAGTCGGAGGTCCCGACCTCCACGGGGTCCCCCTCCCCCGATGGTAGGTCGATCGTCGGGCATTCGACGATGAAGTCGGTCAGAACCTGAGCTTTGAGGGCGGGTCGTGGCCGGTACTGGATGTCGAATTCGCCCAATCTCACAGCCCATTTCGCCAACCGTCCTGATGTGTCAGGGCGGTGCAAGATGGCCCTCAGGGGTTGGTCGGTGAGGACCACAATGGCGTGTGCTTGGAAGTACGGATGGAGTCGCTGTGCCGAAATGACTAGAGCGAAAATCATTTTCTCTGCCTTTGAGTATCGAGTCTCAGCTTCGTGGAGCACCTTGCTGACATAATATATTGGTTGATGAACCCGGTTCTCATTCTTCCAGACGAGCACAGAACTAACCGCCTCCGGAGAAGTGGCCAAGTAGAGGTACAGGACCTCCCCGACCTTCGGTCTCACAAGGAGTGGCGGAGAGGTGAGGTACTTCTTTAGTTCCTCGAAAGCCTGCCGGCACTCGTCCGGCCAAGAGAACTGCCTGGCCTGCCGCAAGGTTTTGAAGAACGGGAGGCATCTTTCAGCCGACCGAGAGATGAACCGACTGAGGGCGACGATTTTTTCGTTCAGCTGCTGGACTTCCTTCTTGGTGTCCGGGTGCCACATGTCGATGATGGCCTTGATTTTCTCGGGGTTGGCCTCGATTCCTCGTTGCGAGACGAGGAATCCGAGAAACTTCCCCGAGGTTACTCCAAAGGCGCACTTGGTCGGGTTCAGCTTCATCCGGTGTCGTCGTAGAGTGCGGAAAGTTTCTTCAAGATCCCGGACATGATCCAGAATCCATGCACTTTTTACCAACATGTCGTCGACATATACTTCCATGTTGCGCCCGATCTGATCTTTGAAGACCTTGTTGATGAGTCGTTGGTAGGTGGCGCCAGTATTTTTCAGCCCGAAGGGCATTACTCGGTAGCAGTAGAGGCCCTTGGGGGTCACGAAGGCAGTGTGCTCCTCATCTTCGGGCGCCATCCGGATCTGATTGTACCCGATGAAGGCGTCCATGAAGCTGAACAGTCAAAATTCGGACGTCGCATCTACCAGCTGGTCGATCTTTGGAAGTGGAAAGCTGTCCTTCGGACAGGCCCGATTCAAGTCGGTGTAGTCGATACAAATCCTCCACTTCCCGTTGGCCTTCTTGACCATGACAACATTGGCGAGCCACTCGAGATATGTAGCTTCTCTGATGAAGCCCACCTCGAGTAGCTTATCTACCTCTTCGTCGATGGCCTTCTGTCTTTCAGGAGCAAAAGACTTTTTCTTCTGCCTCACCGGCCTCACCGTCGGGTCGACGTTGAGTCGGTGCACTATTGTCTCCGGAGGGATGCCCGACATATCTGCTGCCGACCAAGCAAATATGTCGGCGTTGGCCTTCAGCAGCTCCGCCAGCCGTCGTCGTTCTGGGTCGGGTAGCTGAGACCCGACCCATACCTGTCGGTCGGGGTTTTCCGCTATCGAGATGGGAACGAGCTGTTCGGCCGGTGAACCCCGTTCTTCCTCCTCCCGTTGGTCCAGTTTGTCGATCGTCAGGGAGCCCTTCAGCTCATCGCTTTGGGCGGAGATCTGGAAGCATCGGCGAGCGAGCTGTTGATCTCCGTGCATCTCCCCGACTCCGTATTTGGTTGGGAACCGAACCAGAAGGTGGTACGTCGAAACGATCGCTTTCAGGGCGTTCAGTCCGGGCCTTCCAAATATGGCGTTGTAGGCCGAAGGCACCTGGACGACCGTGAAAGTCAAATGGACCGTGCTTTGCCGTGGTTCGGTGCCGACCGTTACAGGCAGGGTGACTTTCCTTTCTGTTGTGACAGCGTCGCCGGCGAAGCCTACCAAGGGCATAGGGGCCCTCTTGAGTCGGTCGGTTGATAGTCGCATCCGAAAGAAAGTCGAGTAAAATAAAACGTTCGTTGAACTTTCATTATCCACAAAAAAAAAATTTACATCATAATTGGCTATTGTTGCCAAGACAACAACAGCATCATTGTGGGGAGTTTGGATGCCCCGAACATCTTCTTCTGTAAAAGTAATCGCATTGTCCGGGCATGGCTTTTTCATCGGCTCCCCTTCAGCAGACGTCCGCGGGTCCAGTCGTTTGAAAATCATATTGATGACCCCGACCGTGGGCTGATTAGTCGCCGCTTCTTCAGTCGGCTGGGGTCGTCGGTCGGCAACGGGCTGAGTCGACGGATTCCTTCGAAATTTATCGAGATATCCTCGACGAATGAGAGCTTCAATCTCATCCTTAAGCTGGATGCATTGCTTGGTATTGTGGCCGTGGCCCCGGTGGAATCGGCAGTACTTCCATCGGTCGAGGCCTTTTGCCTTTAGAGGTGGAGGCCGCCGCAGGTATTGTTCCCCCTCGATCTCCATCAAAATCTACGCACGGGGAGCAGAGAGAGGAGTGTAGGAGTCATACCTGGGCCGTGTCGGCCTTGGAGTCTGCCGTCGGGGTGACTTCTGGTTCCGTCGCGGAGGCGAGACCCGACCGCCGGTCGGGGGCCTGCTAGGTTCGGCGGTGTCCCGACCCTTCCTCCACTTTTTCTTCGGGCTCTTGAACTCGGTCGAGCGCCAGTCGGAGGCTCCTTCGTCCGCGTGCATGTACTTGTTCGTGCGCTCCAGTAGTTCGACGTATGTTCTGGGGAGGGTTTTGTCTAGGGAGTAAGTGAATCGGGATGCCCTCAGTCCCCGTTTCATGGCCGAGATGGCCATGTCCTCATTGAGGTCCCGAATCTCGAGCGTGGCCACGTTGAATCGTGTCACAAAGTGTCGGAGCGTCTCGTTTTCTCCCTGTTTGAGGGAGTAAAGGCTGTCCGACGTTCGCGACGGCTTCCGACTGGTGCTGAAGTGAGCCACGAAAGAGTGCTCGAGCTATCCGAAGGAGTGGATACTTTCCGATCGAAGATCGGAGTACCAGGCCCTGGCAGCTTTGCGGAGCGTGGCGGGGAAGCCGATGCAAAAGAGAGCATCGGTTGCCCCCTGAATCGTCATGAGAGCTTTGTAGCTCTCCAGGTGGTCGATTGGGTCGGTGGAGCCGTCGTAAGGCTCCACGTACGGCATCTTGAACCGACCGGGGATCGGTTCGTCGAGAATGAGTTGGGAGAGAGGTTGGGCGGTCTGGAAGTCGACATCGTTTGAAGACTTCTGCCCGTCCACCTGCAACTGTGCAAGCCGACGGTCGATTTTCTCGAACCTGCGCTCGTAGTCCTCCGTCCGTCGGTGCTGGGAGACCCCAGGAGTGGAGTCTCCTGAAGATTTTGAGAGGGAGGCGGACGGCGTCCGCGGTCGCTTCTCCTTCCTTGCTCGTTCCAGCTGGGAGGGAGAAAGCTGTTGGGACCTGTGGGCATCGCGCCGCTGCTGCCCCTCCTCCTCTCTGCGGGAGCGCTGCGGCAAGTGCTCCTGCGAAGGCGACGGGGATCGATGCGGGCGTCGGTGGCTGCTCTTGGAGGGCATCGGACGTGCTGTCGGTTGCCCGACCGGTGATGGCGGTAGTCGTATCGGCTGTTGTTGGAGGCTTTTGACCGCATCCGTCAGCACGGTCATCTGCCGCACGATCGTCGTGATTTGCACCTCCGTGGTCACCGCGGGGTGTGGAGAACTGGGTTCCGCCGCGGAGGGCGGAGGAGAGGCCTCTTCCCGACGGGAAGAGTGCCTCGCCGACCCGATAACCCTTGATCGCTGAGCCCTTGTCTTTGTCATCTCAAATTCTGTGGGGATAGTGTACCGTAACGTCCTGTGCGTGTCTTGCTCCGTCCCCCTACCTGGCGCGCCAATCTGTTGTGGCCAATCCCCTCGTCGCCTGGTCATCGGGAACGAGAGCCTGTAAAAGAAAGTCCACACTGACCGGAGGCGGCTCCGACGGGGACCCTCCGACGGTCAAGTCAGAGAGGAGACTGGGCAACAGTAAAATGAAAACAGAGAGCTCAATCGAGAGAGAGAAAAAGAGGGAGCAAGCCTGAAAGTTTTTTGGGCCGACCCCCAGCACTGTTGCCTTCCCCGATATATATAGTGGAGCGTGGTATGGCGCCGTCATTAATGGCGCGGACAATTGAGGAATTGTCAACTCACTGCAGAATGTCAGAGTCGCCGTAAAGATGTCAACTCGCCGTGGGGCCGTCAAATCATTAGGGTTGACCATGCCGTAGGCGGGATAATGCCACTAGGCGGTAGCGCTGCATGCCGTTGTCAGGACTGACAGTCCCTGGCGGTAGTACGGCGCCTAGAGGAGCCGTCCGACTTTGGGTCGGTGGCCAGCCGAGGGAAGTCGGGTAGAGCTTCGGACTCCTCCTGCGGTCAGTAGGACACGTCGGGGGAGTCGGGCACCGGACCCCCTGGTGCAGTCGGTCGGCAGGGCAGAAAGGGTCTGTCCGACCGACTTACCTTCGGTCGGTCGATCGGTCGGCCGGTCGGTCAGTCGGTCGGTCGATCGGTCGGTCGGCCGGTCGGTCGGTCGATCGGTCGATCGGTCGGTCGGTCGGTCGGTATACCCCAACAACTATGAAGTCTGGATCTAAATGTATTGTGATGCATCGAACCCGCTATGAAAACCAAAAGAAAGAGGGCTAACTCAGCTATTGAGATGGAAAAGTTTGGCATTTGAATCCTCCTTGGCTCCTTGCCACTGGAGGACCGTCGTTAATCTTGAGAGAAGCCTATCATTTCGTTCTTCTAGTGAGTGGGATTTTCCCATCTCGAAAAAAGAAAGAATAAATTAAAGAAAATCTTGAGAGGAGCCTAACTAAATTTCTAGTCTTGTAAGCAACTCAGAATATCTTTTTGCTGGTGAATGAAAGGGATTCAGCTTTTAGGCTACCGTCTAACGAGTAGCCGCTAGCTCGAGATTGTAACATGTATACGAGGGAACAAAAGCATGGGTGCTTCAACCCATGATTCGAAGTCAGGAAACGACAGGTGCTAGAGATGCTTGTGGGCTTTTTTTTTTTTTTTTTTTTTTATGTACTACAACACTAGACATTATTCCAGATGTCAAAAAATACTTCCACTCAACAAAAGTGATTGGTGAGCTAAACAATAGTGGGCTCTCGATTTGGAATCCCAGAACAAAATAATCACACTGCTGCCCACCATCACACTAGAGACAAGAGTCTTTCGTACGGACTGGATCGATAAAATGTGAAATAGTACACACTTTCTGTCCCTCAAGTGAAAGCAAGAATACCCAAGATAGAAGATTACAGACTCCATCACAACTAAAACAAAAGGAAGAAGGGTACATCCTAGTCTCCTAACCGCACTTCTACTAGCTCTCTTTGCTGTTTCGCTTCTCAGCAAATGCTTCCCCATGCCTCATCATCCAGAACCTCTCTATCTCTTCTGGCTTACGGCCCGGGATCCGGCCAGCTATCAAAGTCCACCTACAAGATGATAAAATTACAAACATATAAAAATTTGCAAAATCAAAGGAGATCGTTAAGCATCCAGGTTATATCTTTTGCAAGAATCCACTTTTGAATCATCTAGCATATATATCTCAAAATGCTCTAGACTCCATTCAGCCATCTGCATAGATCCCATAGTGATCGGTGGATGATACAACGGTAGATTCGCACGAAAAAAGATGAATCTTTTGTTACGACGAAACATACAACCCCGAACGAACTGTTATAGGTAAAGGCGTTCATAGTGAAATATTACCTACATGCATAATGTATCGCATCTGTTATTCTGATAAGCGGACTCTGTTTGAATAGGATGCAACCTAGTGGTTCATGACAAGTGTGGCTTTGCCACACAAGGATGAGCCTTGGCACGTCTCAAAAGTTTAAACAAGAATAATGGATGGAATTTACATTGGGATAATGTCTTATGTCTGGTGGGGTATATTGTCCAGCTAAGGTCAGGTGAGAAATATTGAAACCAGCAGACCCTTACCCGAAGGTATTGACGAAAAGTCAGCAGGCTCGGAGATTTTTTTATTATTATTATTTATTTTTTTTAAAAAAAATTAATTTATTTATAACCGTCCACGTGTGAAACAGCGATTTCACGGCCACCTAAGCCTACTTCTAGTCTACTTGACGAGATGATATGGACAAAATTGAAATTACCACTTGAAGGAGAGATTTTATAAAAATGCCAAGTGGAGCAGCGGTTTCTTTAAATAGCCACTTCAAGTGACAATTTTATTATTTTTTTTTTTTCTTTCGGGTGAATCGGAGGGCGGTGGAGAACGCATCATGAGAGGAAGGGGGTGGCGTACGCGCGGGCGGTGCGGATGGCTAGGAGGCAGGGCGAGGGGCTGCGGGGGAGCAAGGGGGTGGGTAAGGATGGCGATGCAAGTGGATGGAGGCGGCTGGAGAAGGGGCAGGATGTGTGCAGGCGGCCGATGGACAGTGCAGGTGGTCAGGAGGTAGCACGGGGGCCATGGGAGACCGAGGTGGTGGGTAAGGGCGGCAGTGCGGGCGGATGGAAACGGTTACAGAGGGCATGGGGTGCGAGTTCGCTAGAGGACCAAGGGCCGGTGTAGGAGGTGGCATGGACGGCTAAGGGGTCGAGGATGATCGGGGGGCCGGGAGCGGAGCGGCCTACGATTGGGGTGGGGGTTGTGGCGTGCAGGGGAAGGAAAAGGAAGGAAAAAAATAAATAAATTATAATAATAAATATTAAAAAATGATAAAAATAATAATAAAATATTATTTTAAAAATATATATTATTAAATATTATTTTTAAAAAATAAATTTAAAATAAATTTTAAAATTATTTTTTAAAAATATTTTTAAAAATTAATAATGTATTATTATTTTAAAAAATAAATAAAAATAATAAAAAATAATAATAAGTATTACAAAATAATAAAAATAATAATAAATTTAAAAAAATATTTAAAATTAGAAAATTTTTGTAATAAAAAATAGATTTTTAAAATCATAATAAAATATTATTTTTAAAAAATAATATTGAAAAAATGCTTAAGATCCAAAGAACTCATATAATATTAAAAAAAAACTATAAATTATCCTATCGTGACAGAGCAACTTTTTATTTAGCTAATTAATTTATATATTTCATTTATATTTTTATATTTTATTATAATCATTATCATACAAATTAAAATAATAATCAAAATATTTATTATAATCATTATAATCATAGGGTGACTTAGGATCCTCTCTCTCTCTCCCTCTCTCTCCGTCACTTAGAAAAAAAATCCAAACACCCTACCCATCACTTAAAAATTTTTAAAATTTTAATTTAAAAATAAAATACTATTTTTAATATAAAATATTATTTTTAATAATAATTTTAAAAAATATTTTAAAAATAATTTTTAGAAAAATTATTTTTTAAAATTATTTTTTTTAAATAAAATTTTTTAATTATTTTTAAAAATAATTATTTATTTAAGAAGTCTCACTTTCAAAGGGTGACTTATTATAAATAATTTATTTAATAAGTGGCCTATCATTCTGACATCACCAAAGCATAACAGACTGAGCGATGCTTAATAAGGATGAGGATGAAAAAAAACTCAAAATTATTGTGGAGCTTCAAAATGGAAACGGTATCAAACCAGCAAATTCTATTGGTGTTAGTATTAAATCTTGATAATAATTTTTAAAATATTTATTAAGTGAAGAAAAAAAAATTATCTTGTACTAAAGTGACTACATGAGTCCTCTTATGATAAAACGGTTCTACATGGGATAAAGAGATTTTTTTTTGAATAATAAAAAAAAAAAATAAAGATTGGACATGAAATAATAATAAGGTGACTTTAAATAATAATATTTTATTATTAAAAATATAATAAAACTAGGATAAAAGGGCACTTCTTAATGCCCCTCTTCACATTTTTTTAATTATTTTTTTAAAAATAATATTTTATCATTAATTTAAAACCTAATTATTATCATTACAGAAATTAATTTATTTTTAAATATTTTATTTTATTTATCATTATTTTTTTAATATTTATTATTATTATTATTATTATTATTATTATTATTATTAAATTATTAATTTAAAAAAAATATATTTTTTTAATTTTTTTTCTCCTTCCTTCTCCTTCCCTCGCACGCCACAACCCTCCAAACCTCGACCGTCCGCCCCCGACCCATCGGCCATCATATCTCGAGCACCGTCTCCGACCGTCCGCACCATCTCCTACACCGACCCCTGATCTCCCTGCAAACCCGCACCCCGCACCCTCCACGGTTGCCTTCATCTGCCTGCACCGCCGCCCTTACCCATCCCTAATCCCCTGCAGTCTCTCGTACTGTCCTCTGACCATTTCACCGCCGTCGGTCGCCCATGCGCACCCGAATCCCTCTACAGCCGCCTCCATCCGCCGGCGCCGCCGCCTTTATCCAAACCCCACCCCCCCCCCCGGCTGCCTCCTGACCAACCGCATCGCCCGTCGACTGTCCGTGCGCATTGCGTTCTCCACTGCCCGAAGGTTCGCCAAAAATAAAAGAGAAAATATCACGACTTCCCCTGACATTTTTAATTTTGTCCATCTCATCTCGTCAGATGGATTAACGGTGGATTTAAGTGGCCGTGAAATGATCTTGAGCGTCGATTTGACGTGTAGATGATAGTTTTGAAAATAAATTTAAAAAAAAATGATGTTTTTAAAAATAAATAAAAATAATAAAAAAATCCCAAACTGAGTGCCGTTTAGTGCATCCAGGCTCCGTCTCCAACGCACGCTACATTATTCCACTGTAGGTGGCGAGGCAGATGGCCGGTGGCCTTCACGAGACGCAACATTATTCTACTGTAGTTGCTAGTATTACGGATGGTCAGTCGCATTCATTTATGCGGAGCCATCTTGCTTTTTTATATTTCTCATTTTTGCTGGGATTTGTGCTTTTGTGTCCTTCGTCAAAAAAATTTCTCTTTTTCTTCTTCAAAGATTTTACCATCTCAAAAATAATTACATAAATTATAAAAATAATAAATAAAATCAGCATTTGATGCGTATTGAGACATATGGGCAGCTGTAAGCGGTCAACAACTATTTATCTTCTAGATGAATGATATGACAAGATTGCATAGCATTTTACTGTCCGGAACACATATCGCAGAGGATCTAATCAATCAAAGCGAAAATCTTTCATCTTTTCTAAAGCAGGTACATGAAGTTGGCTTGGATTTTACTTTGTGATGCGGCAATAGAAGCCTGCCATCCAACGTAGCCTTCATGGCCAATCCTAAAACAGCCGTACCATATATGGTGTGTCCTCTGGTTTCTCAACCATATAAAAGCATTCAAGATCTTTGTGACAAATAATTAATATAAAATTAAATATCCTATCAAATTTTTTAATTAAAAATTTAATTTAATTAAATTATAAATATTACATCAATTTATGATCAACTCTAATTTTGTATGAATTAAATCTAGTTTGATATCATTTATAAAAATCTAAATCTTCAATAAAAAAATAACTAAAATATATTATTTATATATATTAATTTATATAAATATTTAAAATTTTTTCAATATATAATCAATATGGATTATATATATATATATATATCCAAATGGGTCCTTATATTCACTTGTTTAAAATCATCCCAATCAAATATTCTTGTTGGATTAAAAATTTAAATTTAATATAATATAATTCATAAATACCGTAATTAATTCATGATCGATTTCAAAGACACCCATGTTATAATATTCCCTAATTCTGATAAAGCATTCGCTGGATCCAGGATTTAAGATCTCATCTGAAATGACCCATCAAAAATTATATTTTAAATATTTTTAATTCTATATAAATATTCAAAACCTCTCCACTATATAACCAAAATAGGGTTAAAAACACATTAGCACTGATCTTTATGTCAAATATACTTACATCCAAAAAACCAAAAACAAAAAAAAGAAAGGAGCTTCCAAAAATAGGACTTAATATAAGATTTTATCACTTGCAAGAAGTGGTTCTAATCCACAATTTCCTGCAAGCTGTCAACAGCACAATGCACATGGGCGGGGGACGAAACATCACATTTTATATTATAAACCCGAGGGAGGAAATCTACCCGAGAGTGGGAACGATTGTGGTGTCAGGATATCCGTAAGGAAATATCAGGATGCTCATCAATAAAGCCAAGTCTTTTTCCAAGTTCGGTGTGTATGTGATGGATGAAAAAGGAACAATAAATAAAAAATTGATGAGTATTTAGGAGGCCCCAGATTGTCACAAGCACTACTGGCGATCACCGAGTTCGGCAATAAAGGCAACAAGCAATGTAAACAAGAAAGATTGAAGAACATGGTGTAACCAAAGTCTATTGATTATATAGGTTTGGTCGAGTTTAAATTTGTGATCGCATGGCAGCACGCATGCATGATTTTGTTCATCTTATTCTCTTTGAGACGAAGCTCGATGGATTTTAGAGCCATTTTTAATCTGAAAACTGGGAAGCTTTTGTTTTTTTAATAGCAAAATTGTAGCAAAACTTTCAGAACTGCCTTGTGCAACCGGAACCATGTTTTGCTTTTTTATTAGAACATAATTCGTTAACGAACTGTCTCCAGTCATACACGCTTAACATGGCATCACGCTAGATTTGCAACCTGACCCAACCCAGTGATCCAAAATTTTTGCTCTAAAATACTGTTTGGGTGGCGTTGTACCGTATAGCTTGGTAGAGTTCCGATCTTAAGTTTATTGTAATTGAGGTGTAGCTTTGCAATGGTTAATTTGGATTAAAGCTTTATTATATATAGATTTATAGTTTGGGATTAGCTCGAGTAAGGTTCATTAGAAGACCGATCATTAACACGTAGCTTAGATTTTAAACGTATTTTAATTGAGGCGTAGGCTCAAAGCCGTACACTTTCCACAACCTCAGATAATTATTTATTTTGGTGCAGGCTAGGTTTGTTGAACAATAACTTTTAACTTACGTATTTGTGGGGTCAAGTGCCATATATAACAAACTAGGTTGGTGTTTCAAGTAAAACGCTTACTAGGTTCAACTTCCTGACGTTTTCTCATACTAAATCTCAAATTCCTTGATATATTGCACAAGAAGCTACGACAACAATAAAGTTTTCACCACACTTCTAACCTAATCCTGATTAAGAGCAAATAAATAGTATATCAAGCCAATTTGTTGTTGAAACAATCTCCATGAGCAGGGCTATGGTAACACAGAAATCTAATCTTGAAAAAACAAACAAACAAACAAAAACAAAAAAAAAAAAAAACAAACAAACAAACAAATCAGACATCAATCTCCTGTTTCTCTTTCTCTAGCTAACACCATAAAAAGCTTGCTAGATTGAGAAGCTCACACATCAGTGATGCAACTTTTTTGTGTGAGATTTTTATATTATTGGAAAAAGCATTTCTATCTTGGCAGAGTTGCCACCTAGGGAACTCGTTCATTAAATTTGGAGAGCCGATGGAAATGTAAATTGTGTTAATTAAACATCTACGGAAAAAAGATTGACAAAGAGAGGACTAACTAGTTTCTAGATGGTTATATGCACTTCTCTTGCATTTTTATGCACCATTTAAAGAAAGTTAATGTTGTTGTTCACCTAAAAATAGATGGTTTTGTTGTACCGAGCTGGAAACAGCATCTATGCATGATGCACATATTGTTGCTAATGCTACGGAAGGAACCAATAATAAGGAAAATTTTACCTGTCGCCCACCAACCTATACATTCTGTAGACGAGATCCTCTTCTTGTTCCGTCATGTTGATGAACTGCCACTCTATGCTACTAACTTCTGCCACAAAACAAAGAGCTAAAACACCAACTAAACACCAAAGAAACTAGGCCATATCCTTTAAGACTTACTAAGACCAGTTAATGGAAGAGTAGAAACAATATTAGCAGACCTTCCGAGTCATAACCACGAATCTTGGCATGCTTCAAGGGGCGCTTGTCCATAGCTCCTGGGAATAGAAAAGAGGAAGAAGCCAAAGAGGGCCAAAAGAGAAAGACAGTCTAGAGTGGGTGGATGAATAGCAACAACCCGATCTGGGAAAGAAGAATAAAGCCACACTGAAAAGAGAGACTTGGATTTAAATAAAAGGGTGTGGAGTTAAAACGGGAGGGTTCCGGGGAGTTACTGCGAGTTCTTGGAACGGCAGGTGGAGAGGGCCCCAGCAAGCCGGAAAGCTCAGTCCCGATGCGTGGTTGTGGCCCGGGTTACTCCATGTAAATACCGGGCGCTCCCAAACCCTAACACCGCAACCCAACCATTTCGGAAGGTAGAACCCGCAGCCTTTGTCCTTCTTATCCAGATAAAACACCCGTACATTCACAATTACAGCTGATAAGCAATCTGGTCGGGCACCAAAGATCTTTGGCTGCATGGTTGTTTTTTTTTTTTTGGGGTAAGAATGGTTGTTTTATTTGGTAAAATGTAACAACTCAGCATATAAATGAGGGATAGCGACACGTCAAAAGCAACATTTTATTCAATCCGCATGAACGATACTGTTTTGACCAAAATTGGATAAAGATGGCTTCAATAACGAATTTTTGGGAACGGCAGTGAATACGGCACAAGCCTCCGTATCGCAAGCATCAGGTGCAATGAGATCATGCAAATCTCAGGTGGATAACACGCCACGCAACCCTTCTATATATATATATATATATATATATATATATATATATATATATATATATATATATATATATATATATTATATATATTGATACAAATGAATATTCAAATAAATTAATTTAAAAGCAGCTCAAAAAATTAAAAAATAGAATATCTCTTAGGATGATAGATAATCGTCATTCTACATCATCTTCATTCTTAGTGTGCTCCACGATAAAAGATGCCACCCAATCCACCACACTATTGACCTCTCGAAATACATGCTAGCTAGATTTGCAATACACTCGCTAATGCCCTCCAGATGCCGCCAAGCAGCGAGTGGGCGTTGCAGTGCTTGGTCCCCTTTTGGATCCAGCTGATGACTGTCAGAGAGTCCCCTGTAATGATGAACCTCCGGATCCGCAGCTTCTGGATAGCACAGATGACGCCAACCTATGCCACACGAAGCTCAGCACCAAGCACGGACGCCTCATAAAGCAGTGAACCCCTGCAGCCAGCATCCGTGAATCGAATCCTGAATGACAAACCTTGAAACACCTCTTCATCCCTGACGTTGCTATCAAAGTTAATCTTAACAAATTCAGAAAGTGGGAGCACCCAAGAGATGAACATTTTCCTCTGAGATGCTACAGGCGTAGCCAGGAAGCCTCAAGAATTCTGATTGGCTGAGGTCAGATTAGCAGAGTCGAAGTGACGATACTCAATAGCTAAGCAGCATGCTCTTTCCAAGATATGTCTAGCAGGCACAACCTCAGCATCAAAGATCAGACTATTCCGAGATAGCCAAATCTGATAGGCAATGTACACTAGCCGACATGCTCCAGAAGGCCCATCACCAGCACTCCAATGAATAGCCTCCAAAAAGAGAGGAAGCTAGGGGCCAGTGCTAGCACCCCACAATTGGCTACCCACCATCCTCCAATCAAGTCCGCTTTGAGACAGTGGAGGGGCGTGCTCCGTGATCTCCTCCTCCAAGCCACAGTGGGGGCAGTCAAGTGGAATCTCCATGCCTCTATCCCTGAGGTGAGTATGCACCGGAAGTCTATTCCAAGCAACTTTCTAAAGGAAGAGCCTAACCCTGGGGTGAGCTCCGATCCTCCAAATCCATGTCGTGTCGATCCTTCTCAGTGGCATAGGCCTGTGTAGGTCAGCAAGGTCCCTAGCAAGCATCGTGGATCGGCATGACTACCCCCACACCCTCACATCATGACTTTGATGGACAGAAATCGGGAGGGTAAGAATCGTATCAACAAGCTAACCTCCAAACAGACCGTGATTAGCTGTCTCCTTCAGCATCTACGCTCATCAACGATCAAGTCACAGACCCACAAATTATCGTCCACCTTAATGCTAACAAAGTCGCTATCAGGAAAGCGATAAATTGGATATCCAGACCTCCTGGTTCACATCAATCGAAGCATCATCATCAATCATCCACCTCATTTCGACCGCCATAGCAGGGCATGAGCATAAATCTCTCTCCAGATGGAGCATTCCCGCCCACTCCAATCTAAAACCCCTGGCTCTAGTCGCCGTATCGAGCCCTCATCGCATAGCAGGGCTGCATAAGAAATCTGGCCGTGTGTCTGGAGAGCATAGCTTCCCTCCTAATCAGTAGAGACTGGATCCCAAGGCCCACATCACAGATCGACTGGCACACCACATCACAGGACAGTAGATGCACACCCCTACCCCCTTATCGAGAGCCTCACAAAAAGTTTCGGAGCTGCTACTCCAGACTTCTAAGCGTAGAGCACGGGACCATAGTGTTTTCCAAGAGATAGTTCGGGATAGAGCTAAGGACCGATCTCACCAGAGTAGTCCTCCTCATCATGGAAAGGGTATTAGCCTGCCAGCAATCGAGATGCTCTCTGATCCTCTGCTTGATCTATCTGCACTCAACCCTTCGGAGCCTCCGCTCAATGATGGGAACCCCTAGATAGGTGAGGGGCCCCGCCTACTCTGAGATCCCCATCCTATCACGAATCATCTGCTTCACCTGGGCTTGAGTTCTTGGACTGAAAGTGATGGTAGATTTGTGAAGGTTCATTAATTGGCCAGACGCCTTGAAATAGGCCTCCATAATAGTCGCAAGCATCTTGTATTTTAAGACGATGCTCGACCAATGAGCAAGCAGTCATCTGCAAAAAGAAGGTGGGACAAAGGCAACCTCCCAAGGGCAAGCCAGTAGGGCTCAACCTCTGCCCACTGGACTGCCTCTCGAAGCACACGAGAAAGGGCGTCAACACACAAAATAAACAAGTAGGAGAAAAGGGGGCACCCTTGACGAAGCCCACCAGTTAAGTGGAAGAAGTCTGTCGGAGCACCGTTGATCAGGATGGCGAAGCTCCGAGCCTCCACACAGTCCATAATCCAGGAGATCCATCTACCACATAAGCCGAGGTCGAGGAGTATCCGACGTAGGAATGACCAGCTCATCCGATCATAAGCACGCTCTATGTCCAGTTTGATCGCCATCAAATTCCGACGGATGGGTGCATGCTGAAAATCATGCATAAACTTCTGAGTAAGCAAGATATTGTCAGTGATGTAGTATCCTCCAATAAAAATACCCTACTCTAGACTGATCAGATAAGAAATCACCGACTTCAGATGACCGACCAAGATCTTTGTGGCCCCTTGTATTTCATCGATTCCTGATTGCATGCTCTCCACCATGTATATGCTTCGGGATTTGTCCTATTTCACTTGCAGCTGGTGCATGCAATAATTTCTCCTCACCACTATGTCCCAGCCTGGAGTCATCAAGTAAGAAAGAAGCACGACAATGAGCCCAAAAAAAAGGGGCCAAAATTGAGAAACATTTTTCCTCGGAACAACAATGGAAGCTTATCCAATCATTTGAAAAAGGTGTTAATAGTTTATTGCGTATCCGGTTGGCATCTGACCCTTTAAAAGATCTTTGGTTGCATTTGGTGTAATTTTGTAAGACAACATGAGTTGTCTTTAAGATAGATTACCATCATTAAATTATCAGTAATATTGATTACTATATTTAGTACACATAGATAAAGTTGCAGTAAAATTACTGAAAATTTTGATTGACATATTTGGTAGGACAATCGATTACTGATAATATGAAATTAAATTTCTAAAATACCCTCCTACAATTTTGTTTTGGTGCTCTCTTTCTCAATCAGAAAAAAATTAACCATTAATAGGTTACAACACAAATTTGGATCTTCCATCCATTGGCTCAGATTCCAAATTCTTTTTTTTTGGATTTGGGATTAAAAAGGATGTCGGCGACGGTGATGAGCAGGGAGGCGATGGTGTGCGAGTGCTGGGGACTAACAAAAAAATGCATGGAGGGATACATCGCGTGGGTGTAGGAAAGATACGAGGGGTGGTGGGTGTGTGGGCTTTTCAGGGAGGTGGTGGAGGACGAGATTGGATGGTTGGAGCGAAGGATCTCAATGGAGGAGGCAATGACCTGGCAAATGAGCTTTTGTCGGAACTTTCGAGCCATCGTAACGTCACCAGTTGACCCTGCGAAGCACTTCATTGTTGTTATGCGATCGCTCCTTTGTCGGTGCCAGAAGAGAGGGGCCATTGTCACTACCATCACCAACACTCGATCCCCACTGGTCTGGACCGAGAGTTGCTTCTCAACCCTGGCCGATTGAAGACACCAAAATAAGCCTTTGAGATAAAAAAATAATGGAAAAAAGAAGCCGTCGAGACTAAAAGCAGGTGGTGATTGGATTCGAGTGGAATAAACTCTCAAATGTTAAATCACCTGCATAGATGGAGGACTTGACGGTGCTACTATTAGGAATACTAGGAGTCACACCGCTACCGACGGTGGCGACGACAGAGGAGTTGGGTTTGGGGCATGGGTCAGAGAAGGGAAAGTCGATCTTGGCTCGGGGGTCGCAGAACTTGCAGGCAGTGGCGGCGTCGTAGGCCCTGGTGGCCTTCTCGGCCATGTCGAAGGTCCTGAGCCAGACACGACTCTTTTTTCCTAGATCCCGCATCTCCACCACATACTACCCCCATGGCGGCTTTCTCACCCTCCAGAAGTGCACCTCCTTTCCTTCTTCTCTACCTCTCCCGCCAGCGGCACAGCCTTCTCTATTGAAGGTATGGCCAAAAATCTTATTTTTTTTTCTTATTTGGATCTTGAAGAACTTTTAGCCTCTCCATCAAGGAGCAGGAGGGAGAGGGGGTGGTGGGGATGAGTGCGGAGATGCTATGGGAAGGGGAGGATGGGACTAGGACGGCAAAGAAAACACGGATTTTATGTGATTTTTTTTAAGGATGATTTTATCTAAATTTTTTTTTACAATATTGCTAAAGAAGTGATAATCTAGATCGATTTGGATAGCTATCCCTTTCCAATGCTATCTAGATTATCTCTTAGGAGGCAATATATATCGTCAAGACAATCTGGATTGCCATCCAAAAAGTATATCAAACACATCAATCTAGTTAGCCTATCTTAAATTGTCGACAATCTGAATAGATTGTCAGCTACAAACGCAACTTTTGTTCGTTCACAGAGTTGAAAATTTTAAATTTTTTCATAAAAATAGAAAAGTTGATGATTAGAAGCATGCATAACATTGTATTAGCCGCACGCCCCATGATTGATAATTGCAAGCCTTGTGCACGGCTAGCCATGCAAGTTTCTTTTGCATCGAGGCATATCTAACCACTCACAAGAAACTAAGAAATGAATGTTATTCAAGGGTTACTCACAAGCTGGTGCCTGCTTCCAAAGTTATATTAACCCTGTTTGCAACAAACCCCTCCGTCTCATCTGTTTTGAGAACCTAGACAAATCCACCGGAATCATAACCTTGTAACCTTTGGTATGTGCTCTTCTTCCTCTTATTTATCTTGGAATTTGGAAAGAATAATGTTGGCACTAAAATCTAACTGATAATAGATTGATGAGCTAACAAGTGATGCTGCTTTGCTTAGTCGGATTGGAGAAATATCATATCATATTGGATCTAATCCATAATTAGAGAAATTAATTAACAGGTTCGGTTATTGATCTTCTGATGCTTAGATCCGATAAAATTTTAAAATAAATTAAAAAATAAAAGAGAGATGGATGAATGAAGCATGGCATCCAAATTTTTCGTTTCTCATGCCTGATATTATAAAAATGATATTTGGATCATATTTATGGACAAGCAACTGAGCTCTTTCGTTATATATTGATTTGAATAGGGGCGGCATTCGGGTCAGATTGGATCATAAATAGATCGGTCAATGCACGTCGATCAGAAAATCATCAATCAAAATCCGACCTGTTTATTAAACGGTCAAAAATTAAACCTGAACTTGATCTGTTTATTAAACAGATAATCTGATCCGACCCATTTAACATATTTATTAAATAGATCAAATTAGGTTAAATAGGTCAAATAGGTTAAACGAGTTAAACAGATCAGGTTAAATGGATCAGAAACAGATTAAACAGATTTTAAACAGATTAAACGGATCTTAAATGGGTTAAACAGGTTAAACAGGTTAAACAGGTCAGGTTAAATGGATCAGAAAAAGTTAAACAGGTTAAATGGATTATCTAATCAATCTGATCTTAATATTAAATGAATTAAATGGATCAGATATTAAAATTTAAATTTGATCTAATTATTAAATGGGTTAAACGGATCGATCCGTTTATGATCCAAATCATTTAGTCTAAATTAAATTTATTTATGATGGATCGTATCATATTTTTCGGTCCTAAATTTGAATGGTTATGATATTCTTTTCAAATGTGTCGAGATAGTGTTGAGCTGCGAGCACTATAATGAAGTTGATCATTCGAAGATTTTATTGACCGTTGATTCTATAAAATATATGCCATCATTTGATAGATGGGTTGGCTATAAGACAATTTTAGGGATGATAAATCCAAGTTGTCCATAAATATTGGTTTTGTTGTATCCCAATGGCGACAACAATTAGACACTATCATGTCGTTATCTCACCGAGAAATGCCAGTGTCCTCAAATAAAAATTGGACCACAAGAATGCGGAGGAGGATGGTGCCCCATCTCGGCACCCGAGTAGGTGCGGTTCTACGGGTAGTTTGGCAAGAAGGATGGCGACACGCAACCAAATGACCTACCACCTTACTTTTGAATTAGATCTCAAAGCACGTGCCATGCGCTCGCTTTCTTCCACGGGGACCGTAGGGAAACGGCCGTGGAACTTTGGACGACGTAGCCACATAAGTGAATTATTCTAAGTTTAACAGAAAATAGATCTGACATTAATAAGAATGAGCTCCTCTATTATACACACACACACACACACACACACACACACACACACATATATATATAATATAAAAAAAAAAAAATATATATATATATATAGGGTGTGGCTTGAATTTTGTAAGGTTTCAGATTTTTTTCACTCTAACATGAATCTTAAAGTAAGGGCAGAAAATAAAAAAAAAAAAAAGATGAGGAACACATGAGAGAGGAGGAAGAGGACTCCGATCGGGAGTCTTCTTCCCTCTCGAATCAGTCAAAGCCCATGATTAGGCCACCAGATTGAATTAAGAAAAGTTCTAAAAAATCATCTATAAGAAGTGATCTCTCCTTTCTTGTATTTTTCACCATCAAATTTCTGAGAAAACATCACCGATTCCGAGCCATTTTCTTGGGATTAATTTCACCGGAGAAATCATCGCATTTCTTTTGTTTAGCCTCATCGGACCTAAGTAAGTATTAAGCCTTTAATTCCTTTTCTTTCATGGGTTCATTACCGCCGATTGGAGCTGGCCAACAGTCAGATTTGGACAAGAACAAGGTTTTTCTTGTTCCAAGCTAGTTACGAGCTTTTTTAGTTTGCTTGTTTTGTCAGCCATCGATGGCTGTGGCCGCTATCGAGGTTGTCTCCTAATCAACACCAAGTGTTGCCATCAACCGCTAACCCAAGATCTCATGGCCATGGCTGGATGAAGAGGGGATGGAAAAAAGGGTTCGGGTACCCTTTTCCCATGAAGTAGAAGAAAAGAGAAAAAAAAAAAAAGAGAAGAAAGCAAAAAAAAATAATAAAAAAAAAAAGAAAAAAAAAAATAAAATAAATAAAAAAATTTCTCTCTCTTCTCTCTCCTCTCTCTATCTTCTCTCTCCACTTTCTCTTTTTATTTTCTCTCTCTAGATTATTTCTTATCTTCATAGATTTTCTATTTAGATGTCTTCTAAACTAATGGATGGTCCAGATACCTAGGAACCCAAATCAATTGGTTGACCCTAGGAGAGGCTTTAAACTCATGATGTTTAGTGTTTTTTCATAATTTTTTCATCCTTAATCATATATAATTTTTATGTTTGACTATGATTATGTAGAGATATAATTATTTATACAAAGTGTCTAAAGGAACATCTTGACTCTGAGTTCATAGATCGGGAAGTTCACTATTTCTGTGTTTGAGTCAATCATCAATAGAGGTAAGAATTCTTTGACACAAATATCTACATATATCTTTACTTATGCATTGCATGGTTTTGATTTTTTGTGATCAATTTTGATGAATATGTGATTATCAATATAACCACTTTTACTTTTTACATTACATATTTTTATTGATGGCTTTTCGAATGTTTGGATTGTGATACTGACTATTGAAAACTTTGAAAGAATATAATACTTATAGTATTTTTTTGGTATAATTAAAATTTAATAAATTGATGATAAAAAAAGGAGTATTTGAACTAATCATGTTAAATTATGAATAGCCTCGTCATTGGCAGAACGTGATACTGAAAATAGTCTATCATGGACAGAAACATGACACTGAGAATAGTTTCATCATGGATAAGAATGTAATACTGAAGATAGCCAGCCATGAGTAGGAACATGACTCTGAGAATAGTCTACCATGGATAGAAACATAGCACTGAGAATATCCTACTACGGACAGAAATATAATACTGAGAATAGCACCATCATGGATAGGAACGTAGAATTTGAGTTTACCGGTCACGGGCTAGAAAGTAACCATGATTAGTCTAAAATCTGAAAAATAATTGTTGATTGATCTAGATCATGTTAATAAGATATGGATGATCGATAAGATATAAATCACAATTAAGTAAAAAAGAATTTTACCTAATGATGTATGTGTGGTATATTAGCTTTGAAAAAGTTGAATATTCGATAGTGTATGATGCATACTTTTGCATATATTGGTATTGAGTAATATAGATATTTGACATGAGATTTTTTGATTTATATTTTTTTTATACTATTTATTTATTATTTTTAAATTATATTATTATATTGATATGAGTATGTAGAGATTCTTATTGGACTGTAAAGTTCACAACCCTCCTCTTTTTTTTTTTTAAATTGTAGGATGCTTTACTTAGCTAAAGTTAGGATCTCGATTTGAAAGGATTGATTAGATAGAGCATATCATCAATAACAGTTGCATGATCGAGTTTTGTAGGTTAAATAGGATTTGATATTTGTTAATATAGAATATTTATTATAAATTAAATTAACAATGTTCACAGGATTTTGAGGTTGTAATTAATTTTAAGGTATTGCATATTCTTTAGGATATTATCCTAAGAAGTATACACCGTTGCGTGCCCAACTTAGGTGCTGGATTCAGGGGTGTGACAAATTTGATGTGATCCATGATATGAATCTATTCTATTTTAGATTTTGTTGATCTGTTTGGATATTTTGATCTTTTTCTTCATTTTAGTATTTGATGGCTATATATATATAATAATTACATATTTTGTTATTTAGGAGGACTGACTTTTGTTAATTAAGTTACAGCATATTCTTTATGATCCATCATTTTTTGATATAGTAAAATCTCTCTCTATCTTTGCCTATGGATGTAGACCAAAGGCCAAACCACATAAATTATTATATCTTATTTTTTTTCACATTCTTGTTTGTTGCTATTTTAGATTTTATACAAATTAATAGATAATCTTGCAACAAATTGGTATCAAAGCCTAGGGTTTAGATTTGTTCAAGTTTGTTTGTCAGATATGTTTGGGTTTTGATTACCTGTTGATTTTATTTTTTATTTTTTATAATTTCTTGTTGATGGGTATGAAATTCGAGATCAAAAAATTCAATGGAAAGAATAATTTTAGTCTTTGGCATATGAAGATACGAGTCCTATTGGTTCAATAAGAATTACTTTTGGTGCTAGATACTTTACCGATAATATTGTCAGAGGAGGATAAGGATGATCTTTTAGAATGTGTATACAATGCGATTCATTTGTCCATGGTAGATGAGGTTCTATGAGAGGTTGGGAATAAGTCATCTATTGCAGCATTATAGCTCAGGTTAGAGAGCATCTATATAATCAATTCTCTAACAAATTGGCTTTATCTGAAGCAGTAGTTCTATACTATTCGAATGAAGGAAGGTATGCCTCTTGAAGACCATCAGATGCATTCAATAAAATTATTCTAGATTTGAAAAATATTAATATGAAAATTGATAATGAGGATCAAGCCCTTATTCTGTTGTGTTCGTTACCTCTCCTGTTTGAGCATTTTATTGATACTATGCTATATGGTCGGGATACTCTTCCTATGGAAGATGTGAGGGCTTTTTGAACTCGAGAGAGTTAAAAAAATAGTATTTAAAACTTGGGATGAAAATCAGACAGATGGTCTAATTATTAGAGGTAGATAAAAAAAAAAGAATTTAGATTTAAGTTCAATAAGTAATATAGAGAAATCAAAATCTAAAGGAAAGAAAGATAAATATAATTACTATAAAAATGAAGGGTATTGGAAATCTGATTGTCCCAAACTTAAAGAAAAAAAAGGAAGTCTGACAATATCTCTAATGCTGATGATTCAACCAATATAGCAAATGATAGTTTTGATGATGTCGATGCCCTCTCAATATCTGTTAATCTATTTGGAGATCTTAGATTCTTGATTCAGCATATTCTTATCATATGTGTCCTCATTAGAATTGATTTTTCACTTATCACCCTATTGATGGTGGTATTGTGCTTATGGAAAATAACACATCCTGTAAGATAATTGGTATAGGAACCATTGGATCGAGATACATGATGGTATTGTTAGAATATTTTTTAATATGCGATACATACCAGATTTGAGAAAAAACCTAAATTTTTTTAGTGCTCTTGATTTACACGATTTTAAATATTTTGGTGGAGATGGAGTTTTAAATATTTCAAAGGGTGCTCTTATTATGTTTAAAGGTAAATTGTCTCATGGCTTCTACTTACTTTAAGATAGCATAATTATTGGTGCTGCATCAATTTTCTCATCAAATCTAGACTCAGATCATATTTGTTTGTAGCATTTGGGTCGTATGAGTGAGGCTGACATGTTTATGTTAAGAAAATAAAATTTGTTATATGATCAAAAAATTGGGAAGCTTGACTTTTGTAAATATTGTGTCTATTGGAAGCAGTCTAAAGTCACGTTTACACAACTGTCCATAGGACAAATGACATATTCGATTATATCTATTCTGATCTTTAGGATCCTACATCTATTCAATCTAAAGGCCGTTCTTGATATTGTTGACTTTTATTGATGAGTTTTTGAGGAGAGTTTGGATATACTTTTTGAAGTAAAAGAATGAAATCCTCCCTTACTTTTAGGAAGTGGAAAGCACTTTTTGAGAAACAGTCCAACAAGAAGATTAAGAAATTGAGAACTAATAATGGTATAGAGTTTTGTGAGGATCAGTTTAATAAGTTCTATGAGACTGAAGGTATTATAAATACCGTATAGTTAGAAAGATGCTACAGTAGAATAGTGTTACAGAATGCATGAATAGACCTCTTTTAGATAGAGCACGATGCATACTTTCTCAATCAGGTTTATCTTAAGATTTTTGGACTGAAGTTATTAATAGAGCTTATTACTTGGTGAATAGATCTCCATCGACTGCTATTGAGTTGAAGATTTTTATTGAGATATAGTTTGGTATACTTGCTGATTATTTTATTTTGAAGATATTTGATTATCTTGTTTATGCACATATCAGTGATATAAAATTGGGAAAAAGACATGAAAATATATTTTCCTTTGTTATTAGTTTGAGGTGAAAGGTTATAAATTGCGGTATGTTGAGCTTGATTCTCAAAAATTTATAGTTAGTAGAGATATTACTTTTGATGAAAGGCTATGCTCCATTTAAAAAATAAGTCAATTTCTATAAATAAAGATCATGGTATTAATAAGTGAGTGGAGCTTAAGATTAAACCTTCAGTTCATCCATCATAGAGTGATCCTTTAGTTTAGCGAGTTCATAATGATGAGCCTTAGATTATTGATGAAAGAGATATCCCATATGAGCAGCAGTATACCATAGTCATTGGTAGATCAAGGGGGCACATTAGACCTCCTCAAAGATATAGATATGCAGATTTAGTCTCTTTTATATTGTCTATAGCAGAATCTATTGAGTTTCAGAATTTTATCAGTTATCATGATGCCATTACTAGCAGTGGGTCTGCATAATAGTTTATTGTTATGAGTGAAAGATTGAATCTCTTCATAAGAATCAAATATGGGGGCTCGTGAAACCACCATAAGGTCAAACGATTTTGGATGCAAATTGATCTTTAATATGAAAGAAAGGATTGCAAAGGTTAAAGCAACAAGATTCAAAGCACGTTTGGTTGCAAAGAGCTATAGTCAGAGAGAAGATATAGGCTTCAATAAAATTTTTCTCTCCTATTGTGAAATATATCTCTATTCACTTGTTACTTGCCACTGTTGCATTATTTGATCTAGAGATTGAGTATCTTGATGTCAAGATAGCTTTCTTATATGATGAACTTAAGGAACAGAATTATATATAGCAGCTAGAGAAATTTGTTGTTCAAGATTAGGACCATGTTTGCTTATTAAGAAAATTATCATATGGTTTGAAGTAATCTCTAAGAATGGTATAAGTGGTTTGATACATTTATGCTTAGGCATAGTTATTTTTGAAGTGACTATGAAAGTTGTGTTTATCACAGGAGTCTTTCAGATATTTTTTTGCTTATTTGTTACTCTTTGTTGATGACATGCTCATTGCAGTAAAGAATATATCTAAAATGAAGAAGTTAAAGGCTCAGCTTAGCATTGAATTGAGGTAGAGAATTTGGATGCAACAAAAAAGATTTTGGATATGGAGATTCACAAAGATCGATGCACAGGCAGATTGTTCTTGTCATAAAAAAAAAATTATATTATGAAGGTGCTTAAGTATTTTGGTATGCATGATTACAAGCCAGTGAGTATACTTGCAGCACATTTCAGATTTTAGCTACTTTGTCTCTATAATCAGATGAGGAGAAATACATGTCGTATATTCTATATGTTATTACTGTTGATAGTATCATGTATGCTATAGTTTGCACATATTCAGATATCTCACAAGTTATCAGTGTTGTTAGCAGATACATGAGGCATCCAGAAAAGATCCATTGACAGGTTGTAAAATAGATCTTACACTATTTGAAAGGCACTATAAATGTTGGTTTAATATAAGATCGAGGTCCAGACACTTGTAGCAGTATTGTTAGTTATGTGGATTATGATTATGTAGAAGGAGGTCTCTGATAGGCTATACTGTCACTCTCTTAGGTTATGGCATCAGTTGAAAAGTGACTTTACAGTCTATTATTACTTTGTGTAATATAAAAGTAGAGTATATGGCAGTGGTAAAAATAGCAAAAGCGATCATTTGGTTGTGAGATTTTGTTCATAATTTTGGTTTACAACAGGATATGACTATTATTTATTGGTGATAGCCAAAGTGCCTATATTAACTAAAAATTAAATGTATCATTAGAGGACCAAACATATTGATGTCAGATACTATTTCATTTGGGATATTATATCGCAAGGGGTTATTATATTGAAGAAGATTCTTATGGCAGATAATCCATTAGATATGATGATCAAGCTACTTACCACTCTCAAGTTCAAATATTGTTTGGACTTAGTTCATATTTTGAGATGCTGAGTAAGACCATTAGGGGCATTGTCAAAGGAGATGGAAAGAAGTTTACTATTTTGTATTACAGCTTGATAGATTCAAATCAAGATGGAGATTTATCGAGTATGATTTGAATTTGATATGATCCATGGTACGAATCCGGCTCATTTTTAAATTTTGTTGTTCCGTTAAGATATTTTGATCTTTTTATATATGATAATTATATTTTTTTATTATTTAAAAGGACTATTTTTTGTTATTTAAACCATCGTATACTCTTTATATATTTGTTTTTGAAACATTTTCCCATCTTCATTCGTGGATATGGATCAAAGATCAAATCATATAAATCATTGTATCATATATTTTTTTTCTACTATAATTATTTATTATTATTTTAAATTTCATAAATAATCTTCTACAAAGGTGTATCATTCATCGTAGGGACTCATGTGTGTTGGGTTGGATACCCCCTATAAAAGCTGAATGAGACACAAAGGCCGACTGGCGATCACATCAATCGCCTAGCTAGCAGCATCTGTTGATTGGGTTTTTTTTTAACCTGAAAATATGAAATACCCCAAGGTAATCTGCCGTCAGACATAATATTTCACCTGCCCCACGTCTCCGGGAAGGTAATCAGATTCCCTCCACCGCACGGCATTCACATTCATGCTTAGCTTTTCCGAGTGGTTGTATCCAACGTAATTTCTGCTCTTGGTTTGCCCCAAGCAACAAAGACGCTGCGGCATTCAGGGGCTCTTCTTGGTTCGCTGGCGCAGTTAAGAGCTTGGAGTTGGGATTTATCATGGCGGGCCCGACGGTTTGGTCCTCTGTTCCTTTCTCACAAGGAGTGGAGTTGATTGGGGTTATGAAGACTGGAACAAAGAGGAGTTGTCAGCAAGGAATGCGAGACGAGTGGATGAGAGAAGTAGGTGAGGCGAGACCCTGAAGAAAATTCTTGAGATTTGATTGCTAAATATTTTCTTTATATTGATAACAAATGATATTTGACATTATGTGGACGTGGTTAGACCCATCTTTTGGGGCTGCAAACCAAACCGCGTGTTCTCAGCAAATATAATGCAAATAAAAGAGAGATAAACAGCTATGGTTTGTTATTTGATGCACTTGGGAGTATAAATATCGGCGAGCGTTAGCATGTCGATGTCAATTTCTGAAGGGGTTATTTACGTACGGTTGAGAATAATAAAGAAAACTGCGGTGAGGAGAAACCAAAGGGGAATCCAATTAGAATTAAATTTCAGAGAAGGAAAATGTTTGACGGTGCTTGTTGGTGCGCGGAAGAGCTCCACAAGCTAAATATTGCAAGCTTGGCAACTTGACGTTCAACCATCCTCATGAATTTAACCGATTTTTCTTATGTTAAGAACAGTTTGGCATCCCTCTCTACAAGAGAGATCTCATTTTAAATCCAGGTTGTGAAATTCCTACCCTACTTTTAAGAAAAAAAATTATGAGAAAATTTGCTCCCAAAAAATAATTAGAGACTGACGAAAGAATTTTAGATGAACTTTCAAATAGTGGTGGAAGAGAGAACTATGAAACTTTATAATGGCATACATGTGCCCATGCATATAAACAAAAATGCAAAATCAAAAGCCGAAAGGGTCGAAGAAGCTAATGATTTGAGGTTTGTGTTCCTGGTGCACAAAAAAATGGTTTTGGTTCGTTTGTGTTACTTTCCTAGAAAGTTTGCAGGATTTTGCTTCCATAGATACCATATTTGAGATTTTTAGCTCAAGTATATAAGATCGAGTACAATGCTATCAACATCAGCCATAACCAAAGCATTAGGTAGTGCTTATATTCTAATGCTATCGACCAAATCATGATCGGCCACAGCTAGCGTCAATTTTGACTGAGTTCAGCCGGTGGATGGGGTAGCCCACCCTAGGCTACACATTCCAGCCCATGGCCATAATGAAGTGGGGCAGGGACAAATTTTCTGGTCCAAGTTTAGCTCAAACTCTTGAAACTTAAAACTTTAAAAAAATTATAATGGCACCCTCTTGGCTTTGGACTGGTCCAAAAGATACTCCTTCAACTTTAAAAAGTTTTCAGACATGCACTTCAATTTCCAAATCATTCCAAAAGGACGTTTCCATTCATCTCCATTAGCAGATTAGAGGCACTTAATCATCACGTACATGATGGCATAAAATTGTTACAAGACAAAAATATCATTGATATGTATTGAAATAGTGGTGTCTTAAAGGAACTTTTGTGCAAAACAAATATCAAAACACCCTCTATATATGGTCCATAATCATAGATCACCTATCACACAAATTTTAAAGCACTGAAACCTCTTCATTCATCCGTCTGTATAAATCTTAAAGCACTCTTTATTAGCATATAATCCATAGTTGAAGATCACTCATCGTGCAAATTTCAAAGCACTCCAAACCCCTTCATTTATCTACCTACATATATCTCAAAGTATCCTTAGTATATGGCACATAGTTAAGGATCATCAACTACACAAGATGCAAAGCACTCCTAACCACTTCATTCATCCACCAGCAAATATCTCAAAGCATCTTTAGTATATGGTATATAGTTAAGGATCATCCATAATGTAGAGCTCAAAGCAGTATGAACCCCTTCATTCATTCGCTTACATGGCTTTCAAAGATCCTTAACATATGATGCATGGTTAGGGATCACCCACCATACAAATTACAAAGCATTTTGAATTTCTTTATTTATTTATTTGCCAGGATCTTAAAATATCCTTAGTATATGGCTCATAATTTTAGATCACCTATTGCATACATCTCAAAGGACACTAACCTTCTACATTCATCCTCCTACAAAGATCTCAAAGCATTCTTAATATGTGGCCCAAAGTTAAAGATCATCGGTTGCATAGAGCTTAAAGCACTTCAAACTTCATTCATCCACTGGCATGGATTTCGAAGCATCTATAATATATAGCTCATAATTAAAGATCACCTGCTGAAAGCACTTCAAACTTCATTCCTTTGCATAGTCAAAAGATATTATAGATGTCCGAAGAGGGTGAGGGTATTCATTCATTTGTAATAGCAAGCTAATGATGTCAACTGGCAAGGGAGTTGGAAGATCGGTTTGGAATGATTTGGAAACTTGAAGGGTAGGTTTAAAATTGTTAAAGTTAAGGGAATATCTTCAAGACACATCTAAAGTTAAGGTGATGTCTCTATATTTTTTCTAGAACTTTTTTTAAGAATATCAAAAAAAATAAGTTAAGGTGTAGCAAAGAAGAGGATGCTAAATTAAGAGGGCTTCCACAACCACATCCCCTACAAGCCGCTCAGTCAATCTTGTAGAGCAAGGGACACTAGCATATAATGGAGATGGCCGTGAGAGAGTGGCGGAGGCATGGGGAAGAGAGGCAAATGGAAGAGGGTGAGGGAGGAAGGAGATAGAGCATAGGAGAGAGAGAGAGAGGATACGGTGGGGTATTGGCTCATCTCTATTTCCATTCCATGTAAAACTTTCTTGTATTCAAATTACAAAATTCTCATTGTCAATGAGACCGATTACTTTCTAAAATTATAAAAACTATTTATTATTCAAATAAGGTAGATAAAGAAATCCAGTCCTTTAAAATAGAATCAAGACAGGTGTACTATAGTGGACGGGGTAAAGTAAAAAAACCTAATGGAATAAAGATAAAACTTTTTTATGCACTGAAGTATGAATCACTTGTGGTAATTAGGCTGATCAGTCTGATTCCCAACAATTACACAATGCTTAGAGATCCGATATCCAGAATTTTCAGCCCACTATGCACGCATGAGACAAAAACTAGTCAAGAGATTTGCTTGGGCTGACAATTGTGGTGCCCGAGGCCTCGTCAAACAGAGATGAGCTTAGCTTAACAGTTCAAGCCCAAGTTCAGCCCAGTCAACGACCGCGAGCCAGACTGGCTGCGGACTTGGGTAAGCTTGGATTCTTTTGGTGTTCACTTTTATTTTGTAATGATGGAAAGGGAGTCAAGAAGTCGTTCCCTTTTTCTTAAGCTCGGATTTGTTTAAAAACTGCTCTATCGAATATAAAACAATACGCGAATAAAAAATCGCTATCCCTCAATTATATGTTAGAACTCATAACTAAATCTATGGAATTCTTAAAGAGTCTGTTTTGTTCTTTTGGGTACAAGCGGACAGTCACGGCATTTTGGTGTGAAAACACCCTATAAAATCAAGGTATAAAAATTTTCATAAATCGGACAGGCACGTATCATCTTGTCTCCGACTCAATCTCCCGAGTGGTCCGTCACATAAAAAGTAACTCAATCAATCACACTGTTCATCTCTCAATAAATATAGCAGATCGACACCGCAGCGGAATGACTTAGAGAAGTCCAGATGTTCGCCTTCCGATAGAAGCTTGTAATTTTTCACTTGGAGTGGTAGTATAATATCTGACGGTGTATATAGATCTTGATTTTTTTTTTTGATGGTATAAGCGGATACTCACACCACTCTAATATGAGTATACTCTATAAAGTCGGAGAACAAAAGGATCTGCAGGATTCATGAGCATATCTGAGCTTATCGCTAGATCCAGTCTCCAGTATGTTATGTAAGATGTGATCTAATATGTGACTTTGTTCGTCTCTCAGAAGTCTAAATGTGATGGAAAAATAAATGGACCTCTAGATGCTTGTGTCATTCTGCATCCAGCAAATAATGATGACAAAAATGGACTTTGATTTAATCGCTAGATAGATGGTACGGAAGCATCTCTTAAATAATAAATAATAAAGTGCATCATACTGTTTCCCTATGGGTAGGTTATCCATATATTTGCTTTGCACTACTTGTTAGAGTACGTGACTTAGGCATCTTCTAAATTAGTTCAGTATTGAAATCTTAAACCAAACCGCTGACAGGGATTAGATTTCTTTTAATTTAACGGGATGTAGACAAGCTGAACTCAAGTTAGCCCATTTAATTTCAAGCAAAACCTAAGCAATTCACGAAAAATAGCTATTTGAATGTAATTATCATGCTAATATATAAATGATGCTGATGCTTAATAATAAATATTTAAATCAACTGAAATGAGAATAGGTAGCCACACTATTTCATTAATTGCAATACTTTTGTTGGGAATAAGTGAAAAACATAGGTATTTTGCGGACTTTGCTGTTCGGAGAGGTCGCGGACGTTCCTAGGTGCTGAAAATATACTATATTAGTTGGAAAATTATAATTAAATTATGATCATTATTGTGACGTAGAAAAAAAAAGATATCATTAGTCTCATATTAATTATGAGTCAAAAAAAATTTATTTTATATAAAAAAATTATATTATCTATATAAAATATTTTTTAAAAAATAAAATTGTAAGGCTCATTGATCAAAACGGACAATATCTCATGTGCCAAATCATGAACTTTTGACCATTATAATAGCATCCTAGATAGAGGACTACCCGGATAACTGTAGACTCCTTCTATCTATACATTAGTTGTAAAAAAAATAAAGAGAAATGCACCTTCCATTCATAGACATATTTCTCAAGAGATTGTGGTAAAAATAAAGAGGATGATATCTCCGTCCATATACGAACTTCTATTAGTTCCCATGGATTGTTGTCAAAAAAACTATAGCTTATATTGAAGGGATCGTACTAAAGGGATAATACGTCACATATCGAGCCATAATATCTCACATGATGTGGATAAAATTATAGTCTTAATCGTCCAAACGGACAACCTCTAATCACGAAGGATTGAGTGTTGTTTCAAAATTCAATCAATAAAATTTTAATTTTATCAAATTTAATGTATAATATCTATTTGTTTCTTTTACCAATTTGCAGCTATCAATCAACTGATTTCAATACCTTCAATCTTGTAAGTCAATACTTTAATTTTATTTTTTTAAAATTTTTGATATGTTCGTATAATTTTATTATTCACTGTCAGCTATTCATTCCAGCGCCCCCAAACACTCAAATATATATGTATATTTGTCCCACACCATCAATGATGCTCTGGTGCATTACCAATTGGGGGATGATCCCAACCTCTGACCTGCTCTTCAAAATACTTCTTTTCTCCCAAGATATTTCGAATTCAAGCAATATTCTAGTGGTGGTTCTACATACCGCCAATCCAATCGCGAGACCTTCTAGATTTCCCATTCTTTTCCATGGTGGGCGCTCTGAAAGGTCGTGAACTGGGCTAGAAGAACACGCTACTTTGAAAGGTGCTGAGAAAGTTCCACTTGCCTAATGAGGCATGACTGCCCACCTTACGTAGAGCATTCTAATGAAATTATTTTCCGCAAGGGTAAATTTGTCACCTTGAGCTCCTGGTGAAGTTTCTTTGTTCGGAGGTGATGGTGGCGGCCTAGACGATATCTCACTTGGTCGGTCGACACGTTTTAGCTACAACCGGGTGGTCTCGTGGTCGTCCCTGGTCTTGCGTTGGCTGCATGGAAGGACAGAAATGGCAAGAAAATTAACATGAGGCACACTATTTTACGGACTCCTGTTATTGCTCCTAGACAGTAGTGATCGTTCCGAGGCCTTGTTTTAAACTTGAATTGTTGAGTAGATTCTCATTTTGCTTCTCAAAGTGCTCCAAGAATTCTTCCTCCTTTTTTAATTAATCAATCAAGACTACGAGGAGATGAAATACTTTTTTTTTTTCCTTTAATTGTGTAATTGATTTTTACTTCTGGAAATTAACATGCTTATAATTCGTGGATCTTGATCATAATAATTAAATTCCTTGTTGTCAACCAACTTTTTTTCTTTTTCGTGTTGATGGACTTCGTCTCTAAACAAGAATCATGGTACGACCACATGCAGCAGATTCCCATGACCAAGACCCTATTTAACTTTGCATTCACGAAGGACCCAAACAATCGACTAAAGAATAAAGAGAAGCATTAAACAGTTAAAAATTGCCCTTAATTATCGATAGGGTACAGATTAAGATGAGATTACCTTTTCATGTGCAATTCCTGTTTGGGGGATCGTACTGTTAAAGTTGAGGCCCAATGTGAGTTGCATCCTCCGCAACTAATTGCCCATTGTTTTTATTCCCTTATTGTGCTCCCACGAGCAAGGTCTTCGCATTAGAGAAACATAAAAAACAACAAAAAACCAAACCAGGAGACCGTGGCGGTGGTGAAAGGGGAAGGGGAGGTCGCGGCAGCGGCAATGGGGGAAGGGGAGTCCTCGACGGTTGTTTCATCCAACGTTGGGACTCAAAATCTCTTTTTAAATTGTGCTTAGGGCCTGGGGCTAGCGACCTTGTTGGGCCGTGCCTGGGCCTGGGCCTGATCTTCTAATTATAAGTTATAATCAAAAAGATAAAAGAGAAATCGAGCTCAAGCCACAGTGACGTGAACCTGAGCCCAACATGTCTAACGGGCTGACTAATTTCTGGTCCGATCCGACCCATCGTAGGAACAGATCTGTTTGAAAAACTATGAGCTCGGACACGCCATGTGGGATTTGAACGGGTCTACTCGAGGCGGAGTCGTACCTTTCGCTCGAGAGCAGGAGAATCCTTCTTTCGCGCGAATCCAGCTGGATCACCGTGCTCACAGCGGGTTCACTCACGGTAATACAATGAAGAGAAACGCTTGGCTAAAGCAAACGCTTCGCTGTACCTCACGTGCGGGTTCCTGCTCTCGGTCACGAAAACGTAAGCAATAAAGCATACGTGGACGTCACCTCGCCCTCGTGACGCACACCTCTTCAACGCGGAAGCAGGTTTGAAGATTCTTGGTCAGTTCTTCCCCTCTTCTTCTCTGACCATCCTATTTTAACGACAGACATCTCTTAGAAATGAACAGAAGAAATGGTCAGCACTCGGCCCTCTCTATTCCTTATGACCGAAGACCGGTAGATGGCTCTTGTGATATCAATGGAAAAGTCTCTTTTCTCAGTCAAACTTTTTTCTCTGGTACGGACACAAAACCATAGCCTTAAATCCTGACTCCCCATCCCTCTCCTCCTTCGGGTTTAAAAACCACTCGATCCCCTTCGTTTATCTCATCATCCTTCCTTTCGGTATCTCTTGCGCCCGTTCGGAAAGAAGCAAGGGAGAAGGAAGCACTTCTAGCTCTTGCTTTCAATCAGTCTCGTATCACAGCTTCTTTGAACCAACTCGTCCGACTTCTGCGTAAATAGTTGGTTACTAAAGCGAACTCCACCTCGCTTGTGCTTCCCCTCCATTTGTTTTATACACTCAGTTCCAAGTTTTGCTCCCAGCATCATTATTAAGCTTCGACACCACCCCAACGTTCACTTCGCAATTCCTCCAGCAGAAACATTACTACTACCTCGGCTCAAAATACATCAGCAACACCAGAATTCCACTAGAATTACTTCTACTTCCAGGAACAACAACGACCTCGAACGCCATGCTCTGATTCTCTTTTCCAATCTATTCTCCTAAACGTTGTTCATCTGCCTTTCTGGGCAATTCTCAATTTTTAAGAATCGTCATCTTATTCTATAAGTAAACAAATGGAGAAGGGAACCAGCTGGGACATCAGTTTGCTTCTCGAGGTGCTAACTCAAGGCGAAGAGCAAAATAGGCAGCTCCAAGCGCAACTAGATGATCCTTCCTCTGCTGAACTGAGCAAGTCACTGGCACAACAGATACAATTCACCTTCAACAAAGCCATTACCATGGCCAAATTGATAGCCGCCGACAACTCTCGGCAGCCTCCTTGCCCGAATAACACCAGCCCTGGCTCGCCACGATCCGCCAGCAGGAGCCCGAGGAGCGAGAATTCTGAGAAAGCCTTCAAAGAACACGAGAAGAAGGGGATGTCCAAGAAGAGGTGCATGCTTGACAGGTTTAGCTTGAGAAACCTTCGACATAAATGCATAGCTTTCTTTAAATTAAGCAATCTTTTTGTGAACAAGATTTTATAACCAAATTTCAGGAAGAGTTTGCCCAAATGGACTAGCCAAGTGCGCATTTCCTCTGGCGCGACCGCCGAAGGGCAGATAGATGATGGATTTAGCTGGAGGAAGTACGGTCAGAAGGACATCCTTGGAGCCAAGTACCCAAGGTCAGTAACTTACTGCTATCGGACGAGGGCAGAGCTTAATTTCTTATCTTATCCTGCTATATATACCTTTGGCCAAGAAAGCCGGCCACGATAAATATTTTTTTCTTTTTGATGCGGAAAAAAAAATATATATATATATATATATCACCACAGTAGCTTAAATGCGCGCACTCCTGTTCCATGTGGAAGGTGCTCATGTTCCATTTTTTGGAGGGCATGAGTACAAAATTTAGATACTCACTGGTTTGCCCCACCCAATGCTAGGATGACGAGTCTTTTCACTCCTATTCCATGTTGGAAGGTACTTAATGTAACATTTTAATTTTGTTGGGCATAACAACAAACTTTAGACGCCCATCAGCTTGGCCCATCCAATTAACGCTAGGCTGATCAGTCCTCTCATACGGATTAATCTTTCAGGCCACCTTTGTGATATGGAAAGAGTCTTGCTGGAGGCTAGCTGGTTTAATTTGTGTGCCCATAGACATCTCATGAAGATCAAGTTGGTCAACATATAGAAGCATCAATTTCTTAGTATTTGGTGTCTGGGCAGTGTGACTAATACTAAATTGATAGTTACTGGATACCTTATCCTCTAGTTTTTTTTCAATATTTTTTATTACCTAGCAACTGCACTCTTCTTGAAATTTTCCTCTCCTGGTCTTCTTGGCCTGTGTCTTTGGTAGGCGAGTGTCGGTAGCCTATCCCTAATTCATTTGAATTGCTTGCTTGACTTGACCGATATTTTTTGCTTATTGTAATTTTGACCATGTTTGAACAGTGCTTTTTGACCTACAAACAGTGTATTTCTTGAACAGCTTTGTGATCTTACTTTGGCAGAGAAATCAGCGGGAGAAATCATTCATTTCTATGAATATAAACATAAAAATTTCCATGAATAAATTATTGTAGTCCCCTTTTTTCAAAAAATTTTACAAATGACAATAGATAGAAACTATCTAAAACATCACTCCCATAGTCGAGGATTTAGTTAGCTTAGAAACTATCTAAAACATTACTGTCAAGGAGTGAATCATGCAAGTAAAATGGGGGAAAAAGAATCTGTTAAATTTGCTTCTAAAATGATACATCAAGCAATAAAGTTTCAATTCAAATACTTGTTAGGCAAACACATCAGTCTATGCTGGTTGCTTTCCTGATCGAGCAGCTGATTCCAGTCTTCTCTCCATTCTAAAAAGATTCCCGAATTTTAGACAGAGATGCATCCTTTTAATGCTTGATTGGACTTGGCATTCGTTGCCTACTTTCTCATCAGATTGAAGCACTTACCAGTTACCAGCCACCAAAGTAACTACCGTGGTGGATGTTTATCCTCTAGCAATTTGGTAAAAAAAGAGAAGGGTAAAAGATATTGTGGCTTCCTCTCTTCTCTCATCAGAGATCATTAAACATTTCTTGCAGAGGCTACTACCGGTGCACTCATCGCAATGCCCAAGGATGTCCTGCAAAAAAACTGGTGCAGAGATCGGACGCGGACCCTGCCGTCTTTGACATCACATACTGGGGGAGACACATATGCCTGCAAAGGCCACGGGTGAACTCGGCATCATCAGCCCCGGAAGCAGGCATGCAACGAGACCAACAGAATCCTCCACTTGATCATGATCAGCAACATCCACGACATGATCGGCAGCTGCTCCTGAGCTTCCGAGCAGGCCTCAAGGTGAAAACTGAAGGCTTAGACATGGAGGATCAAAACCTTACCTCTTCTTCCTTCTCTTTCCCTTCTACACCGATTGGCAGCTTGAAGCATGAGGATCAAATCTTTTCGTCACCTCCGACACTGGAGAATAACTTCATGGGCAGTTTCTCCCCTAACTTTTTCTCACCAACAACCTCTGAGTCGAGCTACTTCTCGGTTCCAAGCGAGATGGACAACTATGGAGGCAGAGCAGCTCTGCATACTTCGGAATCTGACCTCACAGGGACAATCTCAGCTGCAGCTTCAGTGACCAATTTCCCTATGGTTGACATTGATTTCATGCTTGAACCGCATATGGATTTTGAACCAAATTTCCCATTTGATGATTCTAACCTTTTCCGATAAATCACGCAAGGAGAATCCAATCACGGAAATGGGTATCAAGATGAGCCCGTTGCCAAAAAAGATGGAGGCATGCAAGGAAGGGAAAATTACTGGAGGACAGGGTCAAGTTTGATTTTGTCATGCGGGTAGAACTTTCAGTAACTCTCTTGTCTGCTTATGAGTTCCTCTGTCGTTGCTTAACTGTTCATTTATTGAAATTAATAAACTTTATTTTATGCTCAATGCCGTTATATATGGGTTTTCAATGGCAAAAGAAAAAATTTTTATAATCAGATCGATCATAGAAGAAATTATGATTAGTTTATGATCGGTCCGTCATTGTCTACTACGTGCATGTATTAGACATCTATAAAAAAAAGACAATTATATGATGTTTTTTTAACTGTTCAAATATCTTTAAATTTTTTTTTTAATATTTACATACGTGTGGTCATTTATTTTTTGATGGACGTTTTCGAAACATATCCAATCATAATTTTTTTTATGATGGATCTCATTATAGAAGTTTTATCCCAAAGCCAAAGTTTATACATACATAATAATGATGAAAAGAGAGGCACGGAGCCAATCTTAATGGGAAAGAATGCGCTACAGAGGTTAACAACAGAGGAGAAAAAGGTTTCCGGCATCTCTCCACGAGAGCTATTACAAGCCTTTACTAATGCAGGCCGTCACTTCAAACCTTAAGGGCTTACCATCAGCCTTGGATTACTTTAACTTATTACACGGTACTAAAGCACTAGATATTCACCAGTTCAGACAAAGGAGACGAACAGAGAAGACAGTGGCTAATTAGCCATTGCAAGTCCCACTATGAGGGCGGTGCGGATTACTTGTGCATCAGACATGGATGGTTAGATTGGGCATGGATGGCTTTCCTTCAAGCCAATGGACCTATTGTTGGGGATGATCTCATACCCAGTCTAGAGGACTTCAGGAAATTCCATGTTCACACTAAAATGCAATGAATCAGAATAACAACCGCATGCCAACTACCGTTACGACACTGAGAGTAATAAGTCTCCCATGTCCTGACGATCTAATTACTCATAGATTTTAGAAAAGTAAACATTAATAACTCAAAACGATCTAGAGCTTGCGAGCCTCTTCAACTTCAAGAAGAACTATTGACTAAATATCTTGAACAACTACTAAAGTAAAGAATGAGTCCCCATTTACAAATGCCTGAGCCTTTTTTTTTTTTTTTTTATTTGATAAAAATGGAGGAAAGAATGCCATCTATCCTTTATCAAGTGGATTGTTTACAATAACTTATTTACAATTGTCATGGACCACCACCTCCGCTTTGGTTGACCATGTCCTCAGTCAAGGCCAAAGATCATCATAGTTCGGACTTCGGTGGAAGATGAGAATAATATACCGATGTCAGTCAGATCAAGAATAGCCAATACGAAGATCAATCAGCATGCTCACGGAGACATCTTGCAAATGACATTTAGGATCTCGGCATTGACAAAGGTACTAAGTTCTCTATCCTAACCAAGGTGTTTTGGTTCGTATCTCGGCCACAGACGAGATACTGTCAAGTCGGCTAGAGCCGATCTTAAGAAGGTGCATATAAGACAGCAACCCCAGTTGAGAATGCCCATCAATCTCACAGCTCTTAAAGAGCTCAAATAAGGAAGGATGTCGCCGCATTCAAATCACACTCCGAATGAAAATAATCATCGCTAGCTTGATCCATGCTCAATAATCGAAAATTGATTAGTCTTCTAAATAAAGGGGTGCAAGGATCTTCGTCGAAAAATATCCCGATCAGTATTTTTTGCAGATCCTTGAAGTCAGCCTTCGCTCAACCTCATCACCTCAGTCGTCAGGATCACCTCCGATCTCGGGTGCAGGATTTTGATAGCAACAACAATGTTACATGGTACATTTAAATACAACAAAAACAGCAAAGAAAAATGAAAAAGCAAGAGCATGGCACGAGGAACAGAGCCTCTTTCGGAATGGGATTAGCAAGGATTCAGATGAGCAGAAAACAATTGAAACCAGGGCTAAGGTTGACAAAGCGGAATCAACCTGTTGAAGTTGAGGGTAACAGGAGCTTCATCAGATTCCACAAAGCCAAGTGTCATTTTCAGATTTCTCAGATCAAAGTCATCCCCACCGAACTTAGAATATCGCAAACCATAGACCGGAGATTTTTTGAGTGAAAAATTTGTTTTCTTTCACGCCAAACCTCCCAACATACAGCTGCGAGCATTTGCTCTCCAGCTCATCTTGTCTCAGCTTGGAATTTTCAACGTCTCTAAAAGGTCCAAAGCTCGTGAAAGATAGAGGGCCATCCTCTTTTAGACTCAGCTGAATCTTACATAGTGTTCCAGAGGCTCCTCACAAATGGCTGAGCTAACGTGCCCAAAGAACCTATTGGTTACTAAATTTTATAAAATCAAGAACGTACCTTGTTCTTTTGCTCATTGTCAACATGTGCTTAAATTACCTAGAGTAAGCTTGCCAGATAACCATCACTTAAAACTACAACAATAAAATACCAACACCAAATCTAAGGTTCAATAATAAATTACAACTAGCATAACTTGCAACACCAGCTCAAGAATTAATAATTATCACCCCGTCTTCCTTTCACCGTGCACAAGCAGCTGCTTCACTAACCTTCACTCTCTTGCGCAATCCCTTCCCTTCTTCACCATCTGTTAAATGCCCAAATGCATGGTCCTTACAAAATGCCCTCAGCCAAGTAGGCCAGGGTTCTTTGTACCACCTTCCTCTCCACAAAAAACTGAAAAAAAAAAAATCAAAAAAGGGTTTAAGTAACATAGCCCATCTCTTGTGCATATAGCTGATCATTGGCCACAAATCTTGGGCGGACATTATATTTATTTCTAGTGCAAGATCTATTTACAATTTCACACTTGTTATACCTAAGCTCAGCCTATAATCAACTCTATGCATCTAGCATAAATGGTGTAGCTTATAGATTAATAAGTGGAACTCGTTTAAACCAATGATCTTAGCAGAACATTCATAATGCAAATCAGGATGGTTATGCACCTTATCTGAGAGATTTAAAGCAGGCTCGTGCTTTCACTAGTTGGCATGGAATCAAAATGAGAACTGCAAATTAACCATCTAAATACTCCGGAGAGCTGTAGGCTACCAATTACTTGTCTTTTTTTTTTTTTTTTGGTAGAAACCAATTACTTGTCAATAAAATAAAATGATCAGAGATTCAATTTAGAGCGGCGTGTGTCTTTCATGGATGACGAGCAACTTAATTCACGCAGTGATTCTCACCAAAAAAAAAAAAAAAGAGGAAAAAGAAAAAGAGTCGCATAAGCATAGCCTCGCTATCCAAAAGTCGTTAGACGTCGCCGGCCCATAGCCCTCGGTCCCTACCAGTGGGTTAAGTAATAAAGTCAAGCATACAGTTCGTTTGTTTGCTCATTGTCAAATTGTGCTTATTTTTTCTATGGTAGGTCGACCACATGGATACTGTTTCGAAGTTAAGATTAAAAAATATTATACAAGTACTGATACTGGCAATAGCAGCTCAACAATTATGACTAACTTCCGTCCATCCATTCACGGGCGACATCCGCCATTGCCCTGATGGAAGACCCGCCCGGGCCGAGAGCACGACCAGCCGCATCACTAAGCTCCTTCGCCCTCTTCCGCAATCTCTTCCCTTCTTCACCTTCCATTAGACACTTAACTACCCTTGAAATTTCTTCTCTCCCCACCAAACCGCTCTCGGTAACCTTGGGCCTCAGCGCCACCTTCACATCCTCGGTAAGCTGGATTGCGTTCATCTTTTGCTCTGCATACAGAGGCCACGCAATCAATGGTACTCCTTTCACAATGCTCTCAAGTGTGGAGTTCCACCCGCAATGTGTCAGAAAACCACCAGTAGAAGCATGGCCGAGTACTTGTACCTGAGGAACCCATGAAGGGACTATGAAGCCCAAGTCCTTGGTCCTCTCCAAGAAGCCCTCGGGCAAGAAGTCCAAGGGGTTTTTCTCGTTCTTCCTGGCGCTTAAATAAGCCGCATTAGCCTCACTCTCATGCGGGCTCTTCGCCACCCACAAGAACCGCTGCCCGCTGATCTCCAGACCTAAAGCCAACTCCCTTGTCTGGGCCAACGTGAGCGTTCCCCCACTCCCGAACGACACGTACACCACCGAACCAGGAGGCTGCCGGTCCAGCCACCGCAAACACTCGTGCTCCTCATCCGGTACGGTCCAGATCAACGGGCCAACCGGATAGACCGGAGGTATCCCTTCACCATCCTTCAAACCCTTCACAGCCCCGGGCTCCAGATCCTCAAAGCTATTCGTCAGAACTCCCTTGGCTTCAGGAAGTCGTTTCGTCGAGTTCAAAAACAACTTGTACGTCTCCTTTCCGCGGTCCTGAATCGGCTCGATGAGATCCTTCCCCTGGACCGGCACGCACCCAGGCAACCGGACCGGTTCGGGGAGGTCCCGGTACTCACCTACGAACGACGCGTCCAGCGCGGGGAGGTGGAAGGCAAACGAGAGAATCATGCACGACGAGGTGGAGAAGAAGTAGACCGGCAAGCCGAGCTCGGCGGCGATGTCGAAGGCATCAAGGCAAAAAGGATCGACGACGAGAGCTGCGAGAGGGGCGGTGGACTCTAGAGACCTCAAAAGAGAACGGAGGTGAGGGAGGTTGGCTTTAACAGTGAGAAAGACGCGTGCTTCGGCCTTGGTATCGGGAAAGGCGTCGGGAGGTAAGTTGGGGAGGGAGACAACATTGACTTCATCCGGGAGGGAGTCCGCGAAGGAGCGGTTACCGGAGGAGTCGGAGTGGTCCGTGGGGTGGGCGATGAGGGTGATGGCGAAGTGGTGGTGGCGAGCCAGATGGCGGGCGAACGAAGCGAGGGGGATGAGGTGGCCCATGCCAGGGCTAGAGAGGAGGGCTATGTGACGGGGCCTGCGGTCTTCCATGGGGTAGCAGTGGAACTGGTCCAGCTTGGGGTTGATGGAGCGACGATGGCAGCTGGGATCCATCTCGTCTCCTCCCTATATATGCAGATAGAAATGGTTTTATTTTTCTAAGAAAAAAATATATTAAAGTGCATTGCGTATATATTTATCCAATCGGATATAGATGGAAGGTTCTGGAACATTCCACGATAATAAAATAAAGCAAACTAAGATATCGCTTATAAATAAATTTAGTAAAAGATCATTATTGTAAGGACTTGACATAGCTGCGACAGGTATGATTTTTTTCTATAAAAGAAACTATAAAAATATTTCAATTCATTCGAATATAAGTTAGGAAGGACGTGGGACATTTATAGCACGATGACAAGATGAAATAAATTAAGGTATCTTTGAATAAATAAAGAAAAAAATTACTTAGAATCCTGGGGATCATTTGCATGCGATTTTGGAAGTTTATGGAGGATGTTGAGGTGAAATCATTCCCATATAGTATAGTCTACAAAGCCTGGACATGATTACAAGGTGGGGATACGGTACACAGGTATACTATTCTGTAAACCCTGAATTTGGTATAAAGCACATCATACTGAGCAAATTTTTAAATCCCCGCAGGAAGGGGGCTACATCGGCTGTTCGTTCTTATTTTTGTGAGAACATGGAACAAAAACAGCTGCTTTGTGAGAACATGAAATCAAGATAGATGCTAAATCCTGAAATTAGGAGTGAAAATAATATAAATATTATCAAATTAGATTTATTTTCATATCCAAATCAATCTGGATACATATAAAAATTTGAAGATTCAATTAGTATTCGTATCCGTATCTATATCCATCAAAGAAAAATGAATATGCAAATGGATAGACAACTGTTGCTTAAATCGGTCCGAATCGAAAAACGGACATCTAGAAATCTCGAGCGAAGATGCTGGTACTGGAACAATCTGCAAAATAAGTCTCAAACCAGAGATTGTGGCTTCGAGGAGGATCCTCTTCAGAAAAATAGAGAACAAAGAAACAGCAACAAATTTTTTGAGAGAGATTTGATTGAACTTACCTTGATCCTCGGAGCTCTTATTGCTTTTATAGAAGAATGTCGAACAGCTAAGTTGCTTACTGTGAGATTGCACGATTCCGAAATTGCCAGACCATTAGATATGCCCAACTAGGTAAGATAATTCAGCCCTTAAACGCTCCCGCAAGATCAAGAAAGATGGTTACACTAAATCTTATCTTATTCGGGATAGACAGCTGTCATGCACGTCGAAGAGATAAGTCGACTGAATAATTCATATACAGATCAGACCTTAAGGATACCTCAGCTCAACACGGAGATGGACTCCTCAGCTCATACAGCAATCAGCAGTCATATTAATGATCTGAGAGCTTGACATGTATTATGATATAACGCTGATCCGAAGTACTCACGGTAATCACCGTAACATTACCTTCCTATTCTTAAGTCTGAGGATCAGGTGAAAGGAATACTCCAAAAGTATCTCAGATCCAATGCCAAGTGCTTCTACCTTCACACCTGCTTTTGTTGCATTTAAGGTGGGTGACGTCAGCCTAATGCGACTAATACGGGCGGACGTAACTGATGGGATCACTCAAACGACGGTCTCTTTAAGGTTTTAATCATTTTAGGTTGGCCTTTCATTTTTTTTTCTCCTTTAAATTTGCTCTTTGAAGGTACAGATAGCCTGAGATCTTTTTATACTAATTGTCCATCGTGATTTCTTGAAGCAAGATAGATTTACAGCACGTGAAGAGACTTGAGCAAATTCTGACTCGTAGGAGGCAGGTTGTGGTTCTGATTGTTGAAACGGGATCCACAGTAGTGAAGAAGAACATGTTGTTTCTACCATCGAACTCACAGCCCAACCATTGGAAGCTGTGACGCAAGGTTCTCCAAAGGAAGTCCCAATCGGTGGGGCACCGACAGAGATGGCACTGGAGATGAGCATCGAGAAATACTCTGAAAAAGATCCGATTAAGTGTGGATGGAAGAGACGGTTGACAATCTGGAGAAAGATCTGACCAAGATGATGGAGACTGGGAGATCTTCGAAGATGGCGACTCCTGCTGGGCATTTTTTTGCATCCACTGCTCATGCAGAAACCTAGAAACCTCAAGCGGAGATGCTGGTGCTGGAGCGACCTGCAAAACAAATCCCAAATCGAAAGTTGTGGCTCTGACGAGAATCCTCCGATGCTCAAATCAGAAAAACAGAAAACAAAGAAGTAGCAACAACAACTATCTGATCCATATCCAAATATCCATATCTATATATAACCTTATATAATTTTTTATGATACTTATTAATTTTTAAGAAAAATATACAATCATATAAATATGTTATTAAAATATTTATCATCTATTGAGTAATATTTTTACTATGTAATCATAAAATTTTGTTATATAAGTCATATCCGTCATTATATCCATATTTTCAGTATCCGAATTGTATCCATATTCATTTAAAATAAATATGGATATGAATTTTGACATTCGAATAATATCCATATCTATATTTGTATTTGTTGATTAAAATAAATATGGATATGGATATATTAGTATCCAATCCGATTTTTGTCCTATCCGAAATTGATCAATGTGGAAAAAAAAAAAAAGAAAAGAAGGAAAGTAGAAGAAAATGGAAGAAAAGAATGAAAGGAAAAATAAAAAAAGAATAAAAAAATAAAAAAAGGAAAGAAAATAAAATAAAAAAAAAGGAATGTCCAATCAAAATGGTTGCTGGGATAAATGGAACAACAGTGTATCCCATTTTGCGGAGAAATCAGGATCTATTTCATGAGATTTAAAGCTTTGTATCAATCGAAGTAACCTGGGTCCACAAAACTTGAACCAGGTAAGTGGTAAAGTTGGTCAGCATTTGTTTGTGTTTCTTGTATAATTGATATTTGACTTATTCCTTTTCTATCGTTTATTTTTAAAACATTGCAAGGAAACAGAGCATCGATCAGTTCAACAAACAAAAAGACTAAGGGTTATGCATAAGTACATGTCGATTGGGTTATCCTTGTTCGTTGTGGATTATAAGAACAAGGAAGGTTCTTAGAAAGCAAAGGGGACAAGCATAAAAAATTATATTTGAAAGGAGGAATATAAATTATATAAGTGTAGATCAATTGAAATATCTACCCTACGGGACACGAGATCCAGTAAATTAGCAGAGCAGCTTTTGTGCTACCTGCATGTATGTTGGAGAAAATCGTAAGATTTTTATCATCCCGATTAAGAATATGTTTAGTTTAGAATCGAAATCAAAATCAAAATAAGAATCAAAATAATCATATGCTCCGAAGCATTTAGTCCATGATCAGAATTGAAAATAAAATAGAAACAGGATTTGAATAATGGAGAAGAGTATGAATTGAACTTTTGAAAATTGGAGTATTTCTATTTCTCTCTTAAATTGTAGTATAAATAAGATTCTCTCTAATCAAATAACTAAAATAAAAGTTATTTATTTCTATTCTCGTTCCATAGTCCAACTCAATCTAACCAAATATGCTTCAAGTAATTTCAACAAATTGCTGGCTATATCTTGATATTAGCATAAAAAAAATTAGATAAAAAGATGATAAATGTAAGGATAGAATATGGTAACATATGGACAAAAAGAAAAGTTTGTTTTATAGAAAAAGTTATTAGAATGCATTAATTCATCTAGTCGGATTCAAATATGGAAGGACAGAAAATCTTGATATCATGAAATCAAAGTAAATAAATTAAGACATTTCTAAAATAAAAAGATCATAAATGTAAGGACAGGATGTAGCTGCAACAATAACCAAAAAAATAATCCATATCATCAATGACGATTGTCAGAGCTGACAAATAGAAGAGGCCTGTCAAGAGATGTATAAGATATAAGGGTGTGGATTTCTTCTTCAGTGTCTCAAACACCTCAGGGGATGGTTAATTTTTCCTCTGCTGTTTAGCTTCAAGGTCTCCAAATTTTTCCTCTGCTTTGGCTCATACTGGTGGGTAGAATTTTATTTGAAACAGCTGAACTCCCTCTTCTTTGTCACCGATGCCAAGTGTGGGGACTATACGATGTGGGGACCATCTATATATATATATATTTTGGATAAGAAGCAGGGTCTGCGTTTGATGTTTAATCTTGTAATTATATCTGTGGTGGGTCAATTGCTGGGTATGGTGGGCTCTGTGGGTGTTTTGTTTTGGTTTTGTGGCTTTACACTCTCTGTTATATTTCCTATTCTGTTTTTCAACAAAAAAAAATAAAAATCTATTACCAGACAATAGTATGCTATATGATATATTTCTTTATAATTTTACGTCTCGTATTTTTTTGTTACCAAAAAAGGGGAAACCGTGCCGAATAAGAATGTACGCTCATGGCATGATATGTTGTGTTAGGAGGAGGTGGTGGCCCATCTATCCCAACCTGGGCCAGCCCACTTATTGGGCATGCACTTGGAATTGAAACGTGACTGCGGTTCGAGGGAAGGGGCTTAATCCGGGCTTGCCATTGCCAGAAGACTGTTTCTCTTCTCCGATGGTAAGATGGGAGTTAGCGTTGCCGGGATCTGCGAGACCATCAGAGCGCGAATTTAGGCCTGCCTCATGGGACACGGGCTGTGGCCGGGCTCGGAACCTATGGGCCCATTGGCTCGGGTGTGCAGTTTGGTCCATACATTCAGCTTTGTTTGGGCCGGGCTGGGCTTAAGAGTGTGGTCACTGATTGTACTGGTTTTGATTGAGGTCTCTCGCTATGTGGGAAGCAAGCGATGTGCGTATGGCTGAACTACAATGGACTAGAATATAACAAAACTGTTTGTTGCGTCGACTTCAAGTGCAATATTGGCTTCGTTTTTTGAGGAAACAAGTGCAATATGGATTTCTTTAGACGGAAAAGCCACTATCTTATCTTGTAACATACAATGCAAAAGATGTTAGTTGAGATCATGCTATAGCCGTTGAATCTTTCATCAATTAATCAAGCATTAGTGATCATGCGGCCATGAATGTATTTGCATGGAGTTAGGGTTTATATTTATCTTTTACATGAAAGAATGATTGATTTTTTTTTATGACATCAACGATCGGATTGTACTCTATATAGATCTTAAAGTACTCTAAACTCTATCATTCACCTATCTATATGGATCTTGAAGCCATCATTGCACGATCCAATGGTGAATTCGTGCAAAAAAACTTTTTATGCAAACGACACAATCCCTATTTTTAAAAGAAAACGGATTTTTATTTAATATTCTTTATAAGCACTTTTACTCCGTAACAAACACATTTTTTTTTTTTTGATCCAGAGAAATAAGGATGTTCTACAAATACCAAAATAAAGAAATTAGTGGCTAAGAGTTTAATTATTAAGTGATATAAATAATAGAAAAATCTATGATTACCGTGAGACAGTTGTTGTTTTTTTTTTTTTTTTAACTCACATGCATTGCACATGCCAAAGTCATCAAGTCAGAATGGATTGGTCTTTGGTTCTGGTTAGTATGCTTGCCGACATGTCCACATCCATCGTCGGATCCAACAACCCCCATTTTCTCTTGTCGTGGTGGGGAAATTGATGAAGTCATCTCTTAAAACCATTCGAGATGGGAACCTTGAGTACGGTTAGTTTATAATTAGAACTATGATTTAATAATCCTGGTTTAGTTTTATCTAACCACCCAGGTTACTCCAATGTCCGTTTGAAAGTTCTCTAGACTTCTGTCATTAACCATTGTATGATGTAATCCAAAAATCAATAACCTGCCATGTTTCAGTCTCTTTCCATTTTGTCACAGACACATATCATCTAATCAAGTTTCCCAGGGCAAAACTTAAATAGCAAACAAAAATTAAACCAACCTTCGCCTCGGGGTGCGGGTTGTATCTTTGTGAAAGATGGTTCATCTTCTTGCGTGGTATAGACCATTGGATCACGTTTTGCAAAACTTTCAAAATCTCTTTTCCTCAAACCTTATTTTTTGACACAAATTCATTGCTTCTCTTTTGAAACTATAAATTGGTTCGAAAAAAATAAATCCAAGCTCACATCTTGGAAAGCTAAGTGCCTTTTGTATGAAGGAAGTCTTACATCAATAAAAAAAATGTCTTCCTTCCATTCCGGTACAATCTCTCTCTCTCTCTCTCTCTCTCTCTCTCTCTCTCTCTCTCTCCCCCTCTCCCTCTCTCTCCCTTTCTCTTCTTTTGGTAAATCTCTCTCTTGAAGCGCTTGCTTGGGTTGTCAAAAAAAATCTTGTGTAAAGTTTATTGAAAAAGAGTCTCTCTCACCAAGAAAAAGGTAGCCTTCGAGTGAAAGATCTACAATCCTTAATCAAGCTTTACTTGCCAATTGGAGTTGTAGGTCCCTCAAAGTTTTTTTTTTGGGTAGAACGTAGGTCCCTCAAAGTTGATCCATGATCTTGGAGAAAGCTGATTTCCTTCGTCAATTTGCTTCAAATTTAAACTTTCTCCAAGAAACCCCACAAAAATTGTTCTTATTTGTGCAAGAATAACATTGTTTCCCTACCTCTGGTATGGAATTGGGGCAAATTTTAAGTGGAAAATAGTTATCCTCTGATTGGTATGAAGAATGGATTAGAGTAAGAATGGATAAAGAACAAAAATTGGATGAGAACAAAGATGGATAAATCTTCCATCTATCATCTTATGTATTAAGAGATACATATAAAGATGGATGGAAATAATTCTCTCCATTATTTAATATAGAATAAATAAAAAGAATGATGGATACAAGGCTACAAATGGGCTCGGGCCGATCTGATGAACTTTGGGCCGGCTCGACTATAAGTCGTGCTTCAAGCTAGGTCCGAATAAAATCAGACCTGATTTGGATTTAGAAATTAAGCTCGTTTTATTTTTGGGTCGGTCTCCAACCTACCATTGGCTCCACCTAGGTCCGGACTGGGTTTGAACCCAACTGCAAGCCTGATTTCAGTCCAAAATTTAGACTCAAGCTCAAGATCAAAATGTGTCACTCTTTTCTCCATTTTCAATAAATCCGGTTGGTCTTTGAACCTCCCTTGCCATAAAAAAAAAAAATCTTGACAAATTTTATGGCAACTAAAAATGTGACAGTTGGCATGATGTAATCTCTCTCATCATTATGCCACCAGTGAGGTCCATTATAATAAATTATATTTTTAAAAAAAATTTAAACTTTAAAATAAAATTTTTAATAAATGGTGCATTCTTGGCCTACTTTTAGAATTGATAGTGGACAAAATATGGATCGATATAAATATGTTTGCTTTGTTTAGCGAATACAGATATAAATATAGACATCAATCAAATATAAAAATTCTAATCTATATTTGCTTTAAATAGAAATGGATTCCATTAGGTACTAGAAGTATAAATATAAAGATGGATATAAGTCGGATAATCAAACTTTATACCATAAAATCAAAAATGTTACTAAGTGGATGATAAATTTGGTTAATA